>NW_010291960.1:0-20452 GCF_000700745.2 Antrostomus carolinensis
CCAACATTCTGTGATTCTGTGATGTTACAGTCACCATTCCCTTCCCAAAGAAAATGCCAGACTTGACGTCTTACCAAGGTGGGGGGAAGGTGTGATAAAGATATGAAGATAATAAAACTCTGCACTACAGTAACTCAGGCACCCAAAGATTTCTGATTTATTTAGAAGAGTCACCAGATTCGTGTGCTGTCATGATACTACTATGCGCACATTCATATGCTGTCATGATTCTACTATATACCCCAGTACAGACATAAGAACACAGTTCCTCATCTTCTACATTAGTTTCAGTTTTTTTAGAATCTCTTAAATTTGTGTTAAGTTTTCAGCAGCACAGAAGACATCAAGGGCTTTGAAAACGTTCCAGAATACTCTTACTTGTATCTAGCACATAACCCTTTTCAGACATACGGAATACAACTTGTCACTAAAAGGATGCCATTACACATTAACAAAGAAGTAAAAAAATCCATAGTTTGCAAGTACGTATAACTATTAGTCATACAGATACAAGGCTTTCCCTTTTTAAGAGCAAGAGCATAACTTGAGGTTTGTTTGATTTCTTTTTATCTGATTTTAAGTCATAGTCATAAACAAAAAGATACTACAGAGAAGGGAAAGAAACATGTTCTGGCTCTGCAGAGCTAAGATGTAACATTTACATCAGCTTGCAAAACTAAACAGAGTATTGTGATAAGTATCTTACAGTTAGAATACTTCAGCATGACAGATACATAAGATCAAGATAATAAAACATACTGAACACAATGGATGGGAAATAACTCCCCAGAGAATTAAATGATGAACTCTCCAGGAATGGTGCCTACTTCAAAAACATCTAAACCAGGCAGTTCCCACATGCCCCACATGCAGGCAGAACAGAAGTTTTCTAGCATTCACAATGCATATATCCACTGATTAAGGAGCTTTGATGATCCATCTGGCTACACAGAGGGATGTGTTTCCTCGGCAGACTAGAGGGCAAGGTTCTCTCTTCTGTAGCACAGGTTCTACAGTACATTCTAAATTCATTTCATGTGTACACATTGACATGAGAGTTTCACACCAAGTGCAGACTATTAAACAGCTACATAGACACAAAAAAGTTACCTTCTGTTTCAGCTCAAATATTTTAATTAGTATTCAAAGTAGTTTTGCCGTCAAAATACACGAGTCACAGACATCAGCTTCACTTAATTTGCAGCTCTACAAATAGTACATCTAGTAGGACTAGATTTTCAACTTTTAAACACACACCTTGATATAGGGATGTTCCTTGCATGTTGTTCCCCATTGCCTAGCACAGCGTTCCTCTTTCCTGTGCTCATAAAATTCGGGATTACGGAGAATCGCCACACGGCGACCTTCATACACCAGTGCAATTGCTGTACATCCATCCAGTCTTTCTTTGTCTTCTTGAGTAGCAGTTAGCACTATAGGCACTGACAGATTAATAACTCCCCCTGCAGAGTGAAGTAAAAAAAAAAAATAAATTACTATTCCTTAGTAATAGTCACCAATAATATTATGGAAATCTAACCTTCTAATAAGTTACAATCCAGGCTGTAAGTGTATCACACAACAGGTAGTTCAAGTACTTATTTTAAGAGGGGTTAAAAGTAACTTTTAGAATGAACCCTTGCATAAGATACATGTGCTGTGTAAATGTGCAAGCACTGAGGTTTGAGAAAGAGCAAAGACAGTACTGAAAATGGCAAGTTCTTATAGCTGCACACAAGTATTTAGGCTGAGGATACTATTTTTTTGGCATCTCAAATGAATATCTTGTTCAAGAAGCTATATAGTGAGCAAAAATACACAACTGACACTTTTAAATTGATCACCTAAAATATTAGACAAGATTGCTACTGGCGTGGATAATGAGTAAAATAGAACTAGCATTCTTAGTAGCCATACTTTTAGTCTGTAAGAAAAGTTCAATGCAATGTACCCAAGTAGCTGGCATATATAATTCAACTATTTCAAAATGTGACTTTTGCTGTTCACTTAAAACTGTATTCAGACTCAGGCATCTATATTTCAGAAAAAACTGTTGAGTCAGGCAGACATTTTATATAGTTTGTTCAGCTGAAACCTTACCAGCTACTTTATTTCTAAAACTAAACCAAAGTATCTGAATTTTAAGGTTATGTGTGGTCCTCATTTTTAAGCATTTACTTCACTGCTAGATGCTGGAAGTCTTGTTTTTCTTGACTACAAGAGTGAGATTTGAGACACTCAATGGAGTGAGTACTGTAAGTCTCATACAAAGGCTTGAACTCTAATGAGCATACACTTGCCGAAAGGTTGCAAAAATTTTGGGTGTTCTCCAATAGAGAAGTCATGGGCCCCTTGAAGTTAACTGGGGTTTGGCTATTGGCTTTAGTGAGACCAAGGTTCTAAATAAGGCTGATTTCCCCGTTATTTAAGCAATATGTTTTTTATAACCTTCTCACAGTTTTTCCTTAAGTGTGGTAGGAAGTTAAAATTATGAAGATGGATGAAAAGTTTAAGAGAAAAACAGGTCCCCCTTTCCTTCATAATGTTAAATGAAAAGTATGCTGTGCATCTTTTCCTAAGTTCAGTCTTAAGGCTCGGAGTTAATTTCAAAGTAATTAGGTCATAAAACTTAGCTTGGCAACAATCACAGAGAGGTAATTAACTTGGTAATTAAGAAAATCCTTTTGCTTCATGAACAAGTAGATAAGCATTTTGAACTGGGAAGATATCGCAAACCTGTTCATTATTAAAATTTTGTCAGTGACCAGTAATAAATATATAATATCTCTGACATCTGTCTTCGGCCACTGTGCAAATGAGAAACTGAGGCAAGGTAGTGGAGTGAGTTTGTAAAGTCACAGATGACCTTGAAACTATTTCAGATAATTTAAGCTTTAAAGTGAGAATATCAACACACCTGCACTGAGCTCCATAATGTAGAAGTCAGTCAGTACAAGCACTGCATTTAGAGCCCAAAGGATGAGATGCATTGTAGGTATTAAACAATTTCCCTCTCTTCAAAATCAAACCCCTGGAAAATGACTGCTGCTGTGAGACGCCACAACTAACATACCAAGCAGGGAGGAAACTTTCAGGATGTTGTTTTGACTTAACTGTTGTCACTGCTTCAAGTAGCAGAGCAGCTTTAAGGCGATCACATTTTTCTAAAAAGGTTCTCTTATGTAAATGTTGCAGTAGATATCTAAAAAGAGGAAATACAGTGGCATCTAGAGGAACATGACTGTTCTATTCAAGCTTAGAACTGAAAACTGTTTCCATCAATAAGTTATTCATTATTTTTCATTACTTTTTTTTTTTTCAGCATACATGAGGTACTAAAAACAATTGCAAGAGACGTTTAAAACCCTGTAATATTGCCATATCTGAAACACTCACTCATACAAGGTCTTATAAAAGCCTTATAAAGATTCTAATTTACTGAAGACTACAGGGCAGAATAAGGAACTACATGCTATTATAGCGGTTGAATGCACAGCATGCAATTTGCATAGCACATTTCACCTAGATGGACACACAGAAGGCAAATGGAATGAAAACAAAACTAGGAGTACAAAATGATACTGCAAACCTTAGGTACTCCAAAATAACATGACAGTTTTATGCTGCCTAGGATAGTACCTGAGAGACTTTAGAAAAGGGAATTAGAAAATATAAGAGGGACAATAGATGTCTGGATCATAGAATTGAAAGACAAGTGAACTTTTTTTTTTCCCTGCTATTTGGTTTCCAGTGAGAGAAGACTAATGTGGAAGAAAGTGGGGAGATAAGTATTTTTACTATCCCTCTTTAATATAGAGAGTGCAAAAAAATCTAAAACAGAGCCTAGAAAGAGGAATAAATGGAAAATGACAGAGGATCACAATCTAATCCCAACACCTGAGGATGTTATCACTTGTTGACTACCTTAATTAATGCATGCTTTTAGCCATTGGTAATGCAAAATAAAATATATTAGTTTAAATCATCACAGGATAATTACTAAGTCATAGTAATTCAGTTACACGTGACAACTGCCCATACTCAAGCCACCTCCTCAAATTCTGATTTCACACTTGCAATAGCTCCAGTACTCAAGTCAGTTTGCCGTCCTTTCCTTCATGACTATTATAGAACAAATCTTTTGGCACACAGAGCTAAACAGCAATTAAATTGCAATTCTGAATACTAAAACAAATTTCTTCAAAATAAATTGGAAACATGGATTTTAGGTTTAAATGTTTTGCAAAAATGAAAACATTTAAAAAATATAATCTGTAAAGGCAAAAAGACAAGACATTCAAATTCTAACACAATGGTAGTTGAATAAAAATAATAAAGCCATCAATTTAAAACTGATAGTTATAATATCTTACTATCTTATCCCAGGTTGTGCACAAGTCTGATAATGTGTTACCACACCACGACTAAGAAGCAAAGCATCAACAATATTTTAGAAGTATGATTAGTTTGCTCAGTTTTACACGTGGTAAGTTTTACTCTACCATCAAGGAGACAGTCAAAGTGAAGGCACTGTAGGTATTCTCTCTCTCTCATAAAGCCATTCAGGGGTGTTGCCCAACCTTCTGCCAGCACTTGCACCCATTGCATATCCACCTTGTAAAGAAAAGGAGAAACAGACTTAGAGCAGATAAAAGTTGTTGCTTAATGACTGACATCAGACATTAATCATAACAGGTCATTATTTACCCATAAAATGCAGGACAGTATAAATGGAAGATTTCTCAGTTTTTAATCACAAAGAATTCAAAGTTTCTACAAGTAAGAAAAAGAGAACAATTTGTTCCTCACTGTTCATATTTTTGGCTACTTTCCAGTCCTTACACTAGATCAAATTTCCATGTGTTAAAACTCAAACCAACAAACAAACAAAAAGACCACAACAACAAACTTCATTTGTAAATGTTTGAAAAGTTCAACTTAACAGAATTAGACAGTCCTACTTGAATTTATTTTTTTTTAAAAAAGCAAGATAACCAAGAGGTTAAAAGAAAAAAAAGAAAAACGACACATACAATTACCACAAAAATAGCAGAATTTTGGGGGTGAATATTAAGAGGTCTAATCTTAAAATAGTTTAGAAAGAAAATTTTTACTGCAGAAACTATTGAGACAATCCAGAAGTAAAATTCCTTCAGGACTATTGCTTATTTTATTTTAAGAGGTATCAGCTTACAGGGAATTTCCTTTCTTAGCACATAAACAGTCACACCATGACTTAGTGTGTGGCCTCTATTATTTCTGCACGTGCATTACTAAGACTTGGTCAAGTCTTTGACAAGGACAGACTTTGCTTGTGCAAGTCTCTTTTGCAAAGAGCATGACTAATTTTATTACACTGTTTAATTTATGCTGAGGCAAGTACAACACACATTTTCTTCCCAACCTTATGTTATAATCTTGTTTGATATTTAACAGACCACTGGCATGGGGTGGAGAGGAAAAGGATTTGTTTTTCTAGATAGGGAGCAATTTAGAATGGAACACTACAGAAATTTAATAATGGAGACCTTAAATATTTATTCCTTATCAAAGCAATAAATAAATAGTCTTAGAGACACATATGTGAAAGGAAACTAGTAAGATGCAGTGAAAGGAAGTATTAATATTTATTAGTAGTAGAAGGCTAGGCAAATTTTAAAACTATTTAATTCAGTGCTAAGCATGTCATGTCAGTCCTTCAAAGTCAGGTTACCCACTGCAGATGCTCAGCTCTGAGCTTAGCCAATTCTTAGATCAAATGCTTAGGCTTTAAGTTCCAGTGATACTGTCAAAAAGTCAGTGAAAACACTCAAACATTATATCTGTGTTTAGGCCTAGTTCTTCCAAAAAAGATGAGGTAGAACAAACACAGACAGAAGCAGCTTTGTCTAATTGGTCTAAGTTGGAAAATAATGCATTTAACCAAAACAAGAGCAGAGTTGATAAAGTTGATGCATGCTTTTCCGTATTTCCTCTGCTGGATGCCAGAAAAGTAGCATGAATAAATTCTAACCAGAAAAAAAAAAAAAAAAAGGCAAAAAAAGCAGATCTGATCACCACTCTCAACTTCGCAACTGTTTGAGCCTGGTATACAAGGTTACTATCGTTCAGCTGAAGGTTATCAACAAGGAGAATCAGAAGCAGTAACTGATTTCCTTCATATTTTTAGGTCATTACAATTAAAAATAAATGGTTTGTGTAAGTAAACTAAAAACAGTTAATGATTTTTCGAGAAACAACGACTCATACAAGACATGTCAGGGGGCACATAGGACAGATTGGGAGGGGAGAGACATGGGAGGAAGTCACTGTAAATTTAATCTCCAGGCTTGCAATCAGTAATGTCTGGTATATTGTTATTTAGTTCATAAAATTACAAAGATTCAATTGTTATCTCTAGTAAATGATCAAAGAAAACACAGATGCTGTGATTTCTCTCAAGAAAAAGAGGGAAAAAGTATATCAAGATACATTCTGTAGACAGTACAGGTATTTTGGCTGTATCTACTTGTGCTGAGCAACAGATTAGACTGTCTTTCAGCTTCAGTAATGAGATAACTGAACACACAATACCTTATTTATTTCCAAGGTTAACAGAGACTCAGCATCAGTTTTGGCCAACTGTAGCTTGTTTTCTGGCACATAAAGCTCTTTCACCTCATAAGAGGCATCCACTGGTACGATGTCCTGTACAAAAAGGAATAAACAGAATTTAATGTTTGCTCAGAATGCTTCTTGGACACTGAACATGTGGTCAAGAAGTAAAATTCTAATGCTGCACTACTCTGCAACAAGACTTTATTCACGAAGCAATTTTTACCCATTTGAAAAACAGCGCTGTTCCAAGATAATGATATAGTGCTAGCCCAGCTGCTGGCTTGAGTAACTGAAGTGAAACATTCTGATAAGAGATTTTTTCCTAAACCTTAAGTACCCCATATAACATTTACCTAGTAAATATTTAGCTATTAAATGCAGTTTTCATTACTTATTAATGCCTACATTATCTACAGAAGAAAGGGAGACTCTATGCTTTTATACTTGCAAAGAAGTAAAAAAATCCTTAGAGATTGAGCATTTATAAATTTAAGTCATTCAATATGCAACATACATTAGAAGTGGTAACAGAAGTAAAAAAAATATATTTCTCAGCTGAAAGTGATTAATACATAAGCACAAATTAAACGTATTACCCACAGCTAATGACATAACAGTGTCCTAATCTATATACTAACACTGAGAAAAGTGAAATGTGAGGCCATCTGGGCATATATATATGCAATGAACTGAAATCTAGTTTTATAACCAGAATACTACACAATATCAATTTTATTTGAAAAAAAAATAAAAATAAAAAATCAGTTTTCCTCCATGCATTTTAAACAAGACATTCTCATTCCATGATGCTCTAAACTTCTCATAAGATATTAGTATAAGGATAAAAAATTATTATTTTTTTTTTTAAAAAGGGAGAAGGCCATCATGTTAAAAATTTGAAGAGACTCCTCTGACAAAAGATGGTGTAAAATGTCAAAACCCAATCAAATATTCCAGTGACATTCAGTAGCAAAAAAAAAAAAAAAAATAATCAGTGAAAAGTACATGACAGTTCTTTTTAAAACAGGTATTTCAGAGTTTTGGAAACTTTTGTAAAGTAATGCTTTACTTTTTGAGGAAAAAATCTCACCCTTACAGCAAAGTATATATAGACCCATAAGAAGAATAAAGAAATTATCTTTACTTTTCCAGTATATGCAGCCCAGAGTAAACACATGCCTGTAGGAAACAGAAAGTTTGCCCAAGCATTTTAAAGCATTTATCAGACATTAGGCACTACCCCCATGGAAAGTAAAACAAAGGGAGCAGGACGATGAAAGCTAGTGGGAGATAAAAATGACTGCGGGAGTAAAAAGACATGGCGAGTTTCACTGGCTATCACATAACTTGTAGCTACAAAGACAAATAAAACAAAATCAAATTAAACTAGCACTTACACATCAGACATCATTTAGGAAGCTGATTTGAAGTTGGGCAAAACCTGCTTTCTCTGCCTGAGCAGCAGCATTACAGCCCAGGAGAGCTGCAGCAGACTCCTGCCACAGCAATAAGCCCAGGATCAAATAAAGGTATTGCCCGCTGTGAAGAGCAGCAGATCTTACAAGCAAAGTATAATGACTAAGTACACATTACTGCCACTTCACAGAAGATTCCCCTCTGGACCCTAGTTCATTACCATGATACAATGTCCAAAGTTTACAAACCACCAAAAACTTAAAACACATGTGCCTATTAAAAAGGTCTCTTCAAATATTATCCCATTTTTAGTGTCCCACTAATGGGCAAAACAATGGAGACAACAAAGGTTTCACAATGTAGTTTCTGTCAACAACCCACCTCATTATGAGGATGTAAATAGCTTAAAGACAGTTCTAGCAACACCGAGTCAGACACTTAGAGACTTTGTAGGATTAGTAAACATAGACTCCCTTGCAGACATAAAAATGGTACTTAAAACATCATCTTAAATTTAAAAAAACAAACAAACAAACAAAATCCCAGCAGCAGCAATAGGAATACATAGGTCTTTAAACTATGAATTCTAGGAAAATGCTAGGCTAGAAAGCCATCTAGTGACCACTTTAAGGTAATGACTTTACTCAAAGGTTCATTCTACCACAGGACAAGTTACAAAATGTTCCTCAACATTTATTATTTCTCAATGCCTTCACATAAATAACAGCAGAATAATAAAAAAAAAACTGGATGCTTTATGGGAATGTGCCTCCTCAGTCTTGTAAGTTCATATTAATTGAGGTGTGAGATCACTGAATTATTTATATATTGAAAAACAAACACAAGTATTCACTTGACTATTATAATCACTGAAGTTTTGGTACCTACAGCTTGCAGGGAAGTTTGTCAGTGCTTTAAGTACAGGTAAAACTGAAAAGTGCTATGACAGCCATGATCTTAACAGAGAGGGTACGATTTACTGGACTGAGGGCCTCTTCTCTGCCTGTCAGTTGTGTTCTAACATGTCTTAAATTCACTTGAGCCACAGAAATGCACCTGCTTTTGTGCCAACAAGAGAAATTTCTTACCCTGGCCATTCACTGCTGTTTCTCTCAAATGTGTAAAGATATCCTTTACACATTTGTTTTGGTCAAAATAAGCCATGTTTAGCTTACACAGTACATCTGTATCAACCTAAATAATTTTGACTGAAAACATCTAGGAAACACTTATACAAACTTATCAGCCAGCAGATCTAACTGAATGATTGTTGCCTAACCAGAGTCTCTGCAATTAACATAGAATGGCTCTGAACCATCACTTTGTCTATGCCTTTTCCCAGAATAAGAGAAGTTAAAAACAAGAGAAGAAAGCAGACAAAATAAGTAACAAAAATGAGACCATCACAGTATTTAATGATTACACAATTCAGTGTAACTGAAGCTTGTTCTTTACTAATAACTCCAAAGTTACACATGCTTTTATACCAATTTGAGCTACTGAAATAAATTTCTATAACATTCAGTACTATGTTTTCAGAAGGAAACAGCCACAATTGAATCACACATCTCAAAAATAGCAAATCCATAACTTAAAATACTTCTGCTTACTTTCCTAAGCATGAAAAGAAATCAGTGTTTTATTAATAAGGGAATTACAGAAGTTAAATATAGGGGTGTTTTTCTAAACTTATGCTTAAAAGCTTATACTATTTTCTGCTCACTCTGGCTTACATCTTTACTGTTGTGTGTTTAAATCTTCACTGTAACAATATAAAACTAATCTTGCATATCCTTCACATGTGTTTTTTTCACGGAAAATAACTATTAGCTTTATCACATAATCACAAGGGGCCCCTGAAGGTCATCTAGTCCAGCCTCCTGCTCAAAACTGGTCCTAGGAACTGGCCAAATATACTCTACTGACTGCCTAATTTCCAGTCAAATAACGAAAAAGTGGTCTGAAGACCTGTAATGCCTACTCTATGTGAATGTTACAGACACAGAAAACACTAAGCTCCCATGGTGGGAAAGTTTCTCACTAAAAATGAAACTACTGAAAGATGTTATGGAGCCTGCTGTAATTCACGCTGATGACCAAGATGACCACACAGAGTATTCTTTATTTTCAAATTTTTGATAAGTGAATGAGGAACTAGACAATGTTGAGAACTTTGCTCCAGAAAGAATCATTGTGTTGTTACAGTGAAAGCTGCAATATAATTTTAGGTTGGGAGGTGGGGAAAAAGTACAGAACAGCAGAATTAATTTCTACATAATGTCCTGGAACTACCAGCCTCAAGTTTCACATCTTTAAAAAAAACCCAACCAACCAAACAAACAAAAAAACCCCAAAACCTGACCTTATAAACCCCAACGACAAAGAACAACCCCTAACTTCTACTGTGCTCCAAATTCTCACCACTCAAAAATACTGATTTTGAATACAATCGCAGGGAATTGGGTGAATACAGCTAAGAAATCAATACTATAAGATAGCATAAGGACCATCTTCCCAAATACAAGTATAATGTTAAGTCTAGAGAAGAACTTGGCTGTAACTGTTGGGGAATGGGTGAGAGATGGAAGAAGAAACAGAAAATATACAGATACATTGGCACTGGATTGATCTAAATAGAACAAGTGCATAATTAGATTCCAGTCTGAGGAGCTGTATTCACAGAGCTACCATAAGTTGATGTCCCTAAGAACAATACTTTTATACAAAGGTAGTTAAAAGTTTAAAGGTTAAAGTTGCCTACTAGAAATGCAACTCTTTCCTTGTACACTTTTGCACTTCCTTAACAATAAAGGCAGCATTCCTGAGCTATGACTTCTTCAGAAAATATCTTGTGGGCCAAATATTGAACTTATTCCATAGTAAGGAAATATGAACTTTGTGCAATGAGCTACATCAGCTATATTTGTTGAAAGGAAAAGACAAATGAAAACAATGAACTCTTTACAGCCAAACACCCACATTAGGCTTGTCTGACTCCATTGGAAAATAACAGCAGACTGAAAGCCAAATTTATCAAGCTCAAAAGCCACACAATCCTTTCTGACTGGAAAAAAACCAAACCAAACCAAACCAAAACAGGAAGAAAGTGTGCAAGCACTAATTTTGTATAGTGCTGAAAGCTGTTGGGGAAAGAAAAAAAAAAAAGCTCAAACTCAATAGCTTTAGGAGATACTCATCAGTACCTTGCATTCTAGGTCCTTACTAAGAACTTTGAAGTATTTATCGCATTTTCATGCAAAGAAACCAAACCAGGTGTCCCTTAAAACCAAGTTATATCACACAAGAACTTTTCAGATTCAACACTGTTATTTTCAAATATTATGAAAAATTCTAAGAACCAAATAATTCCACTGCTTATAAAAGAATAATGTTTCAAATTCTCATTCAATAAATATATGTGTGTGTATCTATCTCTACATACATTTATACAGCTCCAGCTGTCTTCTCTTTACTGCCATTACTGTCTGAACTAGTATAAAAACAGTTCTCAAAACTCAAGGATTACTAATACTTTGAGCAAACTTCTTCCCAAAGGTTTTCAGAGCTACTGAAACAAAACAAAATCCCAAATTATTTTTAATGCTGCTGGCCTATGGTCTTTTTCTTTACTAATCACAATGGTTTATTAAAGAAGAACACAGGCGTGGCTTGTTTCAACTAAAGGTAGCCTACAAAAATTTTATTCTCAAGTTATCACTGCGTTAATACAGCCTAAGAACAAGACATGCTTGTTCAGCTATGCCTTGGTTTCACTGTCTCTCATTAAAGTAAGCAATCACTAAGATATCTTGGCATTCGTGATAGTGTCGTCTACAAAGAAAGGAAAAAAAGTGCTAAAATGTGCCTTAAACAAAGGGTAGAGAAAGCTGACTGGGCCAGGAGCCAGCACTCAGCACTGTGTACCAAGTGTATTAATGCAAGACTTTGGGGATTACTGTCTTGGCGTACATGACATTGGTTTCTACAATTATGAAATGTATCGAATTGTTCTGAGCAAGAAGTGCAGGCCCTCCCACAGTCAGGAACTGCCACCACCCACAGGCAGGACTCCTACGCAGAGTTCTTTTTTCTTCCCAAAAAAGATTCACATCAGCATTAGGGTAAAAATCTGGAATCCTGCTGTGCTTCTCTGCCCTGTCTTATCTCCTGAGAAATCTTGAGCAAGCAATGATCTCTTAACAGATTTTTCTTGAAAATTTAGATTCAAGTGATTAAATCTCCAGAGCCGTACTGGCACAGAGGGTTAAAATTAACTCCATGCTGGCTACATGATGAGGTCTTTTGCTTGTACCAGCTTCAATGCTTGGTGGAGCTTTACTCAAGCTAATGCCTACACTCTAAACTTACAGAACATCCACCTCACAAAAAAACAATAAATAACTGTCTGCTAGAGTATCTAAATTAAAATAATTGTCTGAAATGTCATCCCACTACCCACTGACTACAGATAAGAATGTAAAGAAACACATTTCTCTGCCTGAAGACTAGCAAATTCTGGGGTATGGTTTCAAGAGGATAAAGCCATCTTGTGGCTGCCTTCACTTTTAGTTGAGTTTTGGTTCAGGTTTTTTTGTTTGTTTTGTTTTCTGTGGGTGGTTTGTTGGGGTTTTTTGTTTGTTTCTTTGTGGGTTTTTTGTTTGGTTTTTTAATTTTGGTTTATTTTAGGTTGAGTAATGAGCTGAATCCACTTATCAGACAACAGGATGAGGCTCTAAGCAACCTGGTCTAGTGGAAGGTGTCCCTGCTCATGGCAGGGGAGTTGGAACTAGGTGATCTTTAAGGTCCCTTCCAACCTTAACCACTCTGTGATTCAAAAGGGGTAGTGTAGATTGCATGCCCAAATGAGGAAAGAGACCTACCTTTTCAGAAGCTATGAACCATTAACTCAACTCAGCCATGTCAAGATCAGATTCCTGAAGTGGTCATTACGCAATTACAGGAACACTTTTACTAGTGCAAGAACAACAGTAGAAACAATGGAAACCAGAAACAACCACAACAGCCCCTATTTAAACCAGCTCAAATTATCGTGTAAGTGCATCCCTGTCTCTTCACATCTGCAGTATATATTAATCTGTACACTATAGAGACAAAGTAAAAATATTCAAACTCTTATAAATGCTAACAACCAACTTTAAAGTCAGCATTCATCAGTGATTCTTTAAGAACTGAGACAGCCTTCTCTCCCTTCCAGTTATCAGTTATAACATAGATTAATGTTCCACTTGTCCAAATCTGATTTCACTTAGAGATCAATGTTGTTGCAATGTTTAAGTTTAAAAAGGAAACACACATTAGGACAAGTTTAAAAGCTAGAATTTAAATATGTATAAGCCTTTAACTCTTAAAAACTGTCTCAGCTTTTTCAAGCACATACATTCAGATCGGAGGTACAAGTGCTTTGAAAAGTTACTAAGATATATGTGTATTTCTGCTCACCCTCTCTTGAAGAAGTTCCACAACTTGTTGTATACAATCATTCACATCACAGGAATCAGTTTTTAGCACAAGCTCTGGGGCTTCCGGTTTTTCATACTCAGAGTCAATCCCAGTAAAACCTACAGAACATAAGACAAAAATCTTAAATTACTTTTTCCAAAAGATGACTCCATTTTAACGTTGCTCACAGGCAGTTTTCTAGATATAAACCAACACAACAGGCAAGAGTACAGAGTTTTGTCTTCCTTAATACAGGATTTCTTAGGGAAATTAATAGGGTTTGGTTTTTTTTTTACTCAAGACCATCTGCTAATCCTACTACATGACTGCATCAAACTTCAGCTTATACATAGCACATTTCTGTTGGTGAAGTTATCTTATTTATACTGTGAATAAAGAAAGAAGCAATGGCAGAACTGTGTACATCAACCCAGAGTTAGTCATCCATCAGCTGTCCTTCATTATTAGCTGTGATTGTTGTGGGTTGGGGTTTTTTGGTTTTGTTTTCATTTTTGGGGGGTTTGTCTGGGGTTTTTTTAAAACACCAAGGTTGTTGTTGAACAATCAGTATATATGTAAATTTACACTTGTGCCACCAGTATTCTGAAGAGTAAGGAATTCCAACACCTATTACAATAGTTCAGCTAGTATACACATCTTAAGATAGCTGTTAATGTAAGGTAGATGTGTGCATTTATAATAACTATTGTCACGGACTGTACAAGCTACCAGTGACAACTGTTTTGGCCTACTTAACTAGCAACCTGCTTTGAAACAGTGGAGATTCTGACTAACCATGCATAAACAAGCAGGAACAGTCAATTCCAAAGGCAAAGCATTTAAGCACTAAAAGTCAGATCTGCAGCAGAACTATCAGCTGGGCTACAGCAACTTAACATCTGCATCTGCTACAACTGCAAATGCAAACATTAAAACTCCATTTTTTTACTTCAGACTTAAATACTCTCAAAACTAGAAGCTTAATTTGCCAACTAAGAAAAAGAACAACTGCTGCAGTACCCCATGTGATAAGGAAAGGCCAGTATCTCTTCAAAAAACTGTGTGCTTTGTAAGTATCTGATTACTGGAGGAGAGGGAATAGTGGACAAAGGAAGTGGCCCATTACCATTGCCAGAGAAAAAGAAGATAACAGTTGCTGACATTCCTTGTGAACAAGCAAGTTCATTTAATTTTCATCCTTCATATATCAGATAGGTCATAAGATACCACCACTGCTAGACCCCCTTGTAGCTTACTCAGGTGCTGTTTACCCCACTACCACTTCTAAAATAACTCAATTCCATTAGGAGGTTTGTAAAGTTATGAAAATATTAAGGAAGTTCTACAGCACAAATAAGGATTCTGTACAGAACTATATCTTTGTATCATGCTGTCTCAAGCCACTGTGCTTTGATTCTGAGCAAACCTTAGTTCAGTCTTATCTATTCCCGGTCTTCACGGGATATATTGGGTAGTACTAGAAGTATCAAACAACGAGTCATGTGGAATGTCTTCGGTTTCTCGAATTTTATATCACTTTTGATTAATATTGAGTCTATCATTACAGCATCTGCAAACTCAGCCCCTGAAAGTGATTACTTTAAAAACAGCTTTGCTTCTTAATACAGGTAAAAAGCGCTATCATCAACCTCTGCAATCTGTAATATGACACAGAGCAAGGAAGCACATGAAACAATAATTGCAATGAGTCATCACATTCAAGTTCTTTTTAATTGCAGGCTGTACTTAGATCTTGATCTAGATCTTAATCTTTCCTATCTAGGGATAGGAAAACATTTCCATGGGCACTAGCATAGTACACTAACTTCAAAATAAAAGTTAGTTCTTTCAGAAGTGTTCTTAATGGTCTTTAGAGAAAGATGGTGATCATGCTTTACTTTTTGGAAGAAGTTAGTAACCCTTATTAATGTAATTCTGTATAGACTTTAGAGGGAATCAGGCTCTTTTTAACAGTGAACATACAAAGGAGATAAACTAATCCTCAATTGTAAGAGCTTGCAATAGAAACCATGTAGTCTGCTCAAGGTTTTTCAATGCAAGGATAGACAGTTTTGCCCTTTTACTGTCCTATGCTTTTAACTAGTCCGCTGCATGAGCTAGAAGTTGATTCCAGTTTTCTGTTCAGTCTTGTCCCCAGTCCATGCTGCTTTTAAGGATGGTACACTCTCAGACCTGATCACATCGACTTATGTGGAGTCAAATTACACCAGTGTTTCACTTATGTAGAAAGGATGTGAGTACATCTAGGTTCACCTTTAATTTCTCCAGCCCTGGCTTTTTTATAGAGTCCTTTAACATCTCTCTGCTCACAGACATGCAATGGAGCATCCACAAATACTTCAAAAAAAGGCAAACTTGCCCCTTCATGAATTCGTCTGGCATTATTACGATCCTGAAAGAAAAGAGAAAAAAACCCCTAAAAGATTCACCCACATATTGTTGTCTTTCTGCTTTTGAAGTTCATTTTAAAGAAGGTGATAGTAAAATGTAAAAAAGTTTTCAAAGTTTTAAAAAAGAAACATGATTCAGTCAACTGACGCCCTGCAAGCTCCATCAGTTTGGCTACAGTTCATCATACCGTAAAAGCTGGCATGAAGATCTGACATATTTTACATTAACCTGATTTATTAAAAAAAACAACAAACCACCAAACAACCCAGGCACAGAATGCAGAATTTTCTATATATGCCTCTATCTTAGGAGTTACATCCCCAGCAGTTACATTTGTCTAGCTCACTAAAGCCAGAGGAGGTATTACCTGCTGCTATGATCGCCCATCTCTCCAGAGCACCAGATTTCTCTACTTTAATTAATCTGACAAGACTTGTATACTCCAAACATTATTTTATTTGTATAGCTTGTCAAGCATTGAAAAAATTGGTGAATTTCATTTAGAGAACAAAAAACTTTAAAAAAAATCCACTAAATCCATCTCTTACTAAATATTGTTATTTTTCCTCATATCTAAAGACTTCTGTTTTACTGCAGGATCTGGAGCTCCCCAAATTATTAACAGAAGAACTGTCTGTATCCCTATAACCTAAAAACATAACACCTTTTCATGCTGTGAAACATTTGAGCTACAGCCCCTGGATCATTCTTCAAGGTACTTTGTTTTCACACATCCTTTTTGTCTCTTCCTTACATGTTCTCATACATAGACAAAAAAAGTCCTCACAAAACACTGTGAACATGAATTCAGGTTAATTTTCAGTATTATCTAATGTCATGTTGCATACACAGCATGAAATAAAGTAAAAAGAACTACAGGCAACTGAACATTTTTCCCTTAAGCCACTTGGTAAAATACAGCTCACACTATTCATTCACTGAAGGAAATGTTGCTTTTAAAACAATTTAACTGAGTCTTCAGGTTAAGTGTATACCTAGTCTTCATATTTAGAAATGGAATCTACATGGATCCAAAAAGATGTTGTAATTTTAAGACTCTTTCTTGGAGTATCACTTGGGTTTATTCCTAATATTAGATCAACAATTCTGCCTAATAGACTGAAGGACAGCTCCGGTTATAGGACTAATGTAAACTTTTTTTATAATTAAGATTAATGTTTCTGAAATTTGAGTAATCATCTCCAGAAGCACAAATGTCAAAAAACCCCCACCAAGCAAGCATTTGATTCTGGTTAAGTTCAGCAAGGGATTCCTATAATTAAAATTCTGAGTGACATTTTGTATTTTGCCTACACTTTATCTAGAGGGTTTTCACACTTACCTGAGTATAAGGAGAGATGAAACTAGTAATGCACACCAAGCCAGCATCTGCAAACAGTTTAGCAACCTCAGCAATACGACGGACATTTTCTTCTCTGTCTTCTGGTGTGAAACCAAGATTCTTATTAAGGCCTTGGCGAATATTGTCACCATCCAATGTGTAGCACGGAATGCCATGGCATACTAAATACTCCTCCAGTGCCATGCTCACTGTAGTCTTCCCAGCACCAGACAGACCTACAATATTCAGTAATAATATAAATTTATATGATAAGCATAGAAACAAGTTAGGGCAAATTGTAGTACATGTACCACTGCTAGTATGAAAACCCCAAAGTGACAGGCATCAGCTGCAATGCCTTTCAGAGATACTTACCTGCAACATAAGGGCCTTTTACACAGACAAAAAGTATAGGGAGAATAAGGCAAAACGTTAAGTGTGCAATTAGAAGCAGATAAAAGAGCTTGACCTTCAGAGTTGCTATTGCTTACAGAGGTGGTGCACATTCTCCAGTGCTGCTGCTGCTGCTGCCAGTTGTTACCACCTGAGCAAACTAAATTCAGAAACCCAACACAGAGCTGAGATGTTACATTTACATCAGACAAGGAAGATCTCAGACTGAAGCGAATTTCAGTCAAGAAAAGAAATGGGAATCAGACCAAACCACACTCTGTTCTTACTCCTTGCAGAATAACAGCACTGAATTAGAGATCACAGACATGACAAATTCACTCAAGATTCACACACAGCAGTCATGTTCTACTAACCAAAGTGTGTTAGCAACAAGCAAAGACAAGCTTAAGCCAACATCCCTCTCAAGAAAAGCCCCTGCCATCCATCGCTCAGATTTCAGTATTGTTTGGCTCATACTCAAAACACTCAAAAAATTGTGGAGCTGTGAATAATGATCTATCATCATCTATAAAAATTATCTAAATTTTCTTGGACTACTCAAGTTTCTTGTGTCAGTGCCTACCTGTCTACTTTGAATAAAGTAAC
Source organism: Antrostomus carolinensis (assembly GCF_000700745.2). NCBI lineage: Eukaryota > Metazoa > Chordata > Aves > Caprimulgiformes > Caprimulgidae > Antrostomus > Antrostomus carolinensis. The sequence continues at coordinate 18,227 of NW_010291960.1, forward strand.
AGCTATACATGATGAAGCTGAATGTTATGACTTAAGCCAGAACCAGCTTCCAAAAGGGGAGGTTCTGCTCTCTTGCCCTTCCCCTCTCTCCATTCACACCATCCTACCTCTATTATCCCACCACCTCTGGTGACCTTTAGCCAACTGCTAATTTTTTTTTATTATTATTTTTTATTTTTTTCTGTGAGAGAAGGCTGTGTTAAGTTCACTGATGATTTAGCAAATTCAATCAGCTCAAGGTTGGGCTGGGCAAGCACTACAGCTTCTGCAAGACAAGAGAAGGAAAGCAAGGCTGGAAACAGAACTGTCTTTTTTTGGCAGCAATGAAGTACGCCTGCATCCTAGAAAATAACCATGGCAGTCCAAATTAAGATTTCAGAAACTTCCGAATTTACTTCTCATTGATGTAGTCTTTGACTTGCAATTTTTGTCCCCACACCTAGCTTGCTATTCACTTAAATGCTAAGGTTCCAAAATAATGAATTTTAAAAACAGCTTTTAAGCTGACAAGTCTTTAAAATAACTTACACTCTCAAAATTGCCTAGTATTTTACACATGCAAGTAATGCTGTTCCTTTTTTTTTTTTTTTTATACATTCCACAGGGTTTTTTTACTAGGACCCTCTGACTCAGTATTGGCCTTTCAATACTTGAAGGGGGCCTATAAGAAAGATGAGGACAGGCTTTTTAGCAGGGCCTGTTGCAATAGGACAAGGGGTGATGGTTCTAAACTAAAAGAAGATTGATTTAGACTAGATATAAGGAAGAAATTTTTTGCAATGAGGGTGGTGAAACACTGGTCCAGCTTGTCCAGAGAGGTGGTAGAAGCCCCATTCCTGGAAATATTCAAGGTCAGGTTGGACAGGGCTCTGAGCAACCTGAACTAGTTGAAGATGTCCCTCTCACTGCAGGGGGGTTAGACTAGATGACCTTTAAAGGTTCCTTCCAACCCAGACCATTCTATGATTCTATGACTCAACAGCACAAGACATTCATCAGAATTTAGCTCTCAAATAAATCTTAGCTTAAAATGAAAAGCACTCTCTGAAATAACTTTCTGTACACTCCCAATCCATAAGTGCTGATCAGGTGAGAGACTCTTGAAGGGAATATACCACCATTTCAGTTTTTATTCTAAACCCTAGCAGAGTTTTCAGGACTCATGTCGGCAGCTCTAGAATGGGTAGTATTGCTTACTTCAATACCTACAGTCCATTTCACTCCATAACATTAGTGCTCAAACTTCTTCAACAACCTAGCTTCTCAACACACTCTTCTTAATACACAGCCTTCCTACTTTTCTGCATTCAACACCAGCCTTCTTCCTCCCAAATAAAGGGAAATTGGGCATTAAGATTACGTTCATTTAAAAAAAATGATGGATGGAAAACATTGCCGTGTAGATAACAGAGAAAACTTTTTTATCGTGACCTTTTTCAAAAGCATATTAATTAATTACCAGGAGAAACAGAAAGGCAGCCTACCAGATCATTTGAGTATTGAGAGACAGGAAGGAGCTACGTGACAGAAGTAGGGAGAGAAAAGGCTCCATTCTTCTATCAAAGAAATACATGACTGCAAGCTACTGTATCAAATCTGTTTGAAAGGGCTCTCAGCAATTTGTTATCAACTACTGCTTGACGCTTCAGAAACATTCATTAACACTAGAGGAAATAAGTTGTACTTATGTAGCAAGTTTCTCTGATACTCTGGAAAGATCTTCTGTATCGCAATGCAACAGTGCTCTAAATGGTTTACAAACTAATCAACTTTTTTTTTTTTTTTTTCCCCAGTTTTAACTGAAAAAAACCTCCAAAGGAAATATGTTAAAGCTTTCAGGAACTTTGAAAGGCAGAACAAAAAAATCCCCTCACAGTTACGACAAAAAGCTATCTTCCAGAATTTACTTACCCCTCTTTTTACAATCAAAACAATTCAGTGAAAAAAGACATGGTGCTGACTTAAAAAATAATTCCCAGTATGCATTGCCTCAACATGAACTTGGTGTCCAAAGGCATAGGTTTATGTTGAAATGTTATTTCAAGCCAAGGAGACAAGAATATTCCAAAGAGAAGAGACCTTTACAGAAAAGATTCAGAAACACAGACTTTTCAGACAGGTAACTAAAACAAAAGGATCCTCAGAAATCCACAACTGTACCTGTTAACCAGACTGTGCATCCACGAAAACCACTTCTTGTTCCTACCACTTGGCCTCTCTTATTCC
>NW_010291960.1:20463-27129 GCF_000700745.2 Antrostomus carolinensis
TAGGTAACATTGGTTGCCCTCTGCATTCCCTGTAAAAGAAGTTGTTGATTAGGCCTTTAACTTCTGAGAGGGTGAGCTGGCAAAGCATACTAAAACTTATTCACAGGCACAAAGAAAGACTTGGAAACAGACCAATGGAAGTAAAAACAATACCCAATTCATCAGCTGCAGCATAGATCAAAGGACACAAAGGAAATTAGAAAAGCCATCCATAGCAAACCACATCCCTAGTGCTTCTTCTGTGAAACCTGGTATTACCAGGTTAGTCTACTACTACTTTCAAATATAACTTGCTTAAAAAAGGCCAACTATAAAAACAGAGATGAAGCACTAGACCTGCTAGACTTGACTTCTATTCAAGTCATTTAAATCTAAAATCAAATGGATTCTCTCTCCCTCTGAGCTAAAGGTTTCTGTCATAAAACAGCCAAACATTTGCTCATTTTTAACTCTTAAGAGGCCTTCCCCTTGCAAACAATGCATGCCTGGTCCAGCTTTCAGTTCAGCAGACACAACTCCGAACTACTCTGCCTTTATCCACAATATATTGAGTCTCCAGAATAGAGACTGTTATATATTGAGTGTTGAACGAAAGTACTATTTCTAAGTGCCTTATTAAAGAATTTACTTTAAAAGATGGGATTTTTGTAATATAATTTTAATTAAAACAAAGGTGGTTACAGACTTTCTTAAAAATATGTAGTCATCATAAGCTGCTGTATGAATATCTTAAGTAAGATGAGATGACACTGTTGTTAAGTATATTTTATAATCTAAGGTGAGGGAATACACAGGAAGATCAGCCTCCACATTCCTTTAAGTTTTAACGGTATCCAGTTATATGAACTTTGTTCACAAAACTTCAAAACCTTAGATAACCAGACAGACCATGAACAATCAAACAGAAAAGAAGGCTTTTTTTTTTTTAAAAAAAAGAAGGTGTGAGAGGGATTAGTGGTTTATGTAATGCTACTTTGACTTGTCTTGCTCACAAATACATTGCAAGATATTTGTATTATCTTCTCTTTCATCATTGTATCAGTGCTAGCTGGAAAGGAAAGCACTTATGATATTTAATAAAAAAGAAAGAAGGAAGGATATTCATCTACAGAGTATTAGCAGAGAGTTGTTCATAGTTTTTGAGACAGAAATCACAAACTACAGTTAACAGAAAAACAGTATCTACTTGTGTCTTCAAGAACTGCTGCTACATGATTCTTCTGTAGAAAACCTCTTCAAAAGTTTATCTATAACTTAATTAGAAGTTATGAATTTGTGTGATTCTATGTTCCCACTTCTATACACAGCTGGGCTCATAGTTAATATAAACAGAAACTCAAGGTAGGAACAGATGTTCAAATTTTTAAATACAACTCCATAATTCAGTGGTGACAGTCCAGCATCTAAAATTAGTTGAAGACTGAATACCAGTCCATAAGAAACTACCACCTGCAAACAGGTTATAACCATACAAAAATGAAGTTATACTCACTGATCATGTTATCTTCAAATCATTTATCTCCTAAAACAAAGCTGTTTCACACACAAAGTCAGTGCAATACAGCTAACTAAAACCAGAAGTCAAAGAGTAAAAAAAATCAAAAAGTCTTTCTTCATATAGGTGAAACATTAAGCACTACATAAAATTTGAGCTCTCGGCAAACAAACGCATAAATTGTGGAAAAACAATAAAAAAGAATTTAAGTACTTAGGCTCCAATTAAAAGAAAGATATACTATGCATAATGAATGTTCACAGCAATTCAAATACATTAATAGCAACATTCTTTCTCATTTATTTCAGTTGTACTGTATTGTACCAGGCACTGGATAAACAGAAGAGAGCCCCAAAGCACAGCTCCCACACCACTGTCTCAGTAAGCTCTTCTATGTGAAAAGAGAAAACCACACATGCTTTGTTTTTGACTGCTGGCAATGAGTCTGTTATCAGACTGAAATACTTTGGAGGTCAAATATCTCATCCAAGGAGACTTCTTCCAGTCCTCTTCAGTAAGTTACATCAGCTTTCTTTGCTTTCCAGAACTAGCAAAGTGTCAATGAAACTGACCTGGGTATTGCACTGGGCTTACAAAACACATGAAACCCTGAGGAAGCAGACAAGAGGGACTCTTACAATGATGAAAAAGACACAACTTTTAAAAAAGAAAAAACAAATAAGTATCAAGTAATGAATTAGCAGAGATGACAAATCACAGCAACGAGAAGGCCAACAGATTGCTAGAGTGCAAGGCACACAAGTGCAACAGAGCAGTCAGCAAGCTCAGCGTAGGACAATAACCCATCTGTACTTCAGAAGCAGGCACCGAAGACTAAAGGTTAAAGTGCCCAGACAGTCCGCACACATTCAAAACTGCCCCATCGCCAGCAGCCCCGCCTTCCGTTTATGTGCGCGTGCTCGGTACCACTCCTGGGCAAAGTAGTAGCAAAATCCTCCTTAGCTTCCAAAACAGCTTTTTATAGAGATGCTCTAAAGAGTTAATAATTTAGCAAATCATTCTGTCTTGCTGCAAAAAACCCCCTAGTATTGTTTCCTAATCATGTCCACTTTGCTGCTAGATGATTCCTACCATCACTGAGCAACAAAAGCGGAACACTGCATCCTCAAATGTAAGTTTTTAATTACTGCCCCCAATATATACATTTACTACAAATAGTGATGTGGCACAGAAAAACACTCAGGAGCAGAAATCAATGCCTCACATTGGTTGTGCTCTTAAATTTAGCCAGTCTTCAAATTCCCGTACGTAAAATTTGATGAGTATCAGTTGATGAAATTAAATGGCCATCCAAAATGAGAGCAGAAATAAAGAACACTCATTCCCTTTTACACCATATCAAATCATCACTCGCCTTGGAGATTCATGTTATCAATGTTAAAAGAAATGAAACATAAGAAAATAACAGAAAAACTCAATGCAATGAGCAAATACTGTTTAAAAAAGCTGGTTTAAACTTCATAGCCTAATTACATTTACTAGAATAATTGCTACTGAAAGGACACACTAGATTTTTGTAAAGGTGTTAACGAAAAAGAGGGCATTAGTCTCAAAGGTCTATTTAGCTGCCCTTTTTTTTTTTTTTTTTACAACCACCAGAAATTTCTTCTGACTTGCCAAAAAAATTCCTTCCACCCTGTGTTACACATTAAGTGCTTCTGCACTACTTATAAAAACACCGTATTTTAATATTTTCCCTCCTATTCACCATGTTAAATAGAAATAGTGCTTCAGACCACTGTGCTTCATTGTAACAGTACTGTCAGCTGAGAAGGCTGACATACCCTTCCTTTTTTCTCCCTCGGCATACAAGTTTGTTTCTCACACGAAATCTGAAGTGCCATAATAGGCTGCTATCTTTGTCCTGAAGATAAAAAACTTGGAGTATTAAAGTAAGAAGCCTTTCACAGATGTGCACTGAAGAGCTGTAATAAGAGAGCAAGGAAGGATGACTCCACAGCTTAGTTTTTTGGCATAAAGGTATCCTTTTAGCCTTGCAGGTAGTTGATCAGGGGAATGAATACAGACACCTAAGAACTATGGGAACAGGAGACAGAAAGAAGATGGGGACCAAAAGGAAATACTAATTCTGTCAATTTCTCTATGTAAAGATTTGTCGAGATAGACTTGACCCGTATTTTTTTTTCTTATCTTATTCTTGATGTTTTGCCCAGTTACAACTATATATTTTTTTTGCCAAAGCCAAATCTGACTATCAGGGCCAAACAGCTTTGATGCAAGAACTCAGATCAGACATCCAGATGAAGAAGAGCAAACCCAAATTGCCACACCAAGATTAAAAGACAGCAAAAATAAAAGATTACTTAATTTTTTCAGTTAACAGACAGATCACTACACTGACATAAACTGAATTTATTCTTCATTACTTCAGAGCAACAATGAAACATTGTGCTTATACAGTCACTTTACATCAAATTTTAACTTTTCACAAAGCAAGACCTCTGAGGATGTAAAGCTTTCAATGGCAAGCTGAAAATCCCCAAGATACAGCACCAACTTGAGACAACTTTGAGGCTGGAAGCATCAGGAACCGACTGTTTAAAGAACATGGTTTCTACGCAAACCAAATATACTCAAGAAGCTGTGACTAATTCCATATTCTTCTGCCCTAAGATAACAGTGTTGATTCCCCGAGCTAACAACTCCCATAAGCTAACAACAGAAACACATCCAGCATCATCTCTGAAATGCAGGCTGATCTTTATGCCTTTCCTGTTTCCCAATTATGTTGGGTATTTTTCTAGGCCATTTGCTAACTTGCTCCCCATATAAACCAGGGATATCTTGATAACAACACATTTTAATGACATCTATTCTTCAGCACTGATAACTCATCCAAACTATAGGTTTCTTTTTCCCCTCCAAACTGCTCTCCTCAACAGCCAAACAGCAACGCAAGCAGACTGAACATTGCCCTTTTTTCTTTGTCTACGTACAAACACAAACAAAGAGAAGAGACATAGTTCCAACATAAAAATTCAACTACCATGGATGCTAAAACAATGGCACTTCATCTGAGAGTCTGTCTGTTCGCATATTTAGATGAGGTTTCAGGACCTGTTCACCAAAAGATTGGCCAGGAATGCCTTCCAATAGCTACCTTCTCAAACTCTGTGCTTTGATTTGCACAATTGTGCTTGGGAAAGAAGGAGAAGCCCAGAAATAATATCTGAACACTAAGATGCTTTACAGTTACTAAAAAGTTTAACAACTCACTGATCCATCTTCTGCCATAGCCTAGAGCATTAGATTTTCTCCCACTTAAAACACAAATTCTTACTTTTATCCTCACAACTGCCCTCCAGAATACAGTTTGCCACAGTGATACTGATATAACAAGGCATCTAAACACTTTTGCTTGTAGCGCCACACAATGTGCCAAATGCATGCTCTCCTGCCACTTACAGAGCCAAGCTCATCTTTGCCAGAAAATCACAGCAGCAGAAAGGAGCCAGAATCCTCTACAGTACTGTGGATACAAGCAACTTGGTGATAACTGTACTATAAGAAGTATATCTTCAGTTGCCACCTGCTGCAGAAACAGCACAGCCAAAAGCAGAGACAGTTCATCCACCAGTGCGGAAGTGGATCCATTGGCCGGCATCGGAGGGAATGGAAAAAAATGAAGCCAGAAATGCCTCTCCTGAATGTGCTCTCAGAAACAAGAATTGGAGCAAATTCTCATTAGGAGTTCCCTGCAAAATGATGCAACAGCTCAGTCACGTTAGGAATTCGAGCTACACTAAAGAAAGTGTTCCATGAGTCTCCTTATAAGCGAGTGAAATGGCACTATTTGCGGCTATGTTGTGTGCTGCTCGGTAACTTGCAAGTTTGCTGTGCTCAGAGGTGGGCTTGCTGAGGGGATTTCCACAGACAGAGGTTTATTTTGAATAGTGCTGGATGCCCAGGGGAAGGTTGGAAGACAAGGCTCTGCCTAGTCTCCCAGGGGCTGCCGACTCCATCGTGGTATAATAGGTCGCTTTGACTTTGCTCTCAGCTGAACAGGCACACAGTCAGTAGTGCCAGAACGTTTGTGGAGCGTGTGAATCAGCAGCATTTTTTTTCCTGGTGAAGCTTATTGGGCTATAAAGAGCATTTCAGCAGAGATCTTCGGAAGAAGAAGTGAGAAATGGAAGACTTCCTCTGCTTGCCACGTAACCTAGAGGGGTTGCCAAACTCAACTGAACTCGGCAAACAATGTCAGTTAACTTTCTTTTAACATTTGATTTCCCCAGTTTGGACCCATTCATCTTGGCTTCGCTTCTGACAAATTAAGTGATACAGAGTACCCTTTGAATACACTTTGTTACCCCCATCCAGACATGATCTATTTCACTATCTTGGTAACATCTGGTTTGGCCTTTTCCTCATAGAAATTGAAAGAATGTAACTTACCAATTATGCTCTTATGTAAACAAGTTTGAACTTGTACACAGGGGAAGAGGCTTGGACAGGCACAACGTCTACAGAATGCTCTTGAGTACAATATCAACTTTCAAGCAACTGGGAGACTCTTCAATAGATTTGTCATTTTAATAAAAAGTTGTGGCCTGTACTACTCACAGCAAGACTTTAAAGACTGTTTTATGCTGTTACTTTCATATCAAATGTTTTCTGGATCTTATCACTTGCCTGCTTCAGCTCAGCATTGTTTGAAAGAAATAATTCTTTTTTTTTTTCCCCCCTCACTTGTCTTGCATCATCAGAAGTATCAAATGTTCTCAAAGGGCTGCAATGTATCTCCTAAATAGTTACATTTTGGTCTTTGCTGTAAACCGATCTTTCCCTGTCTTCATGAACAAGAATGAAGGCTTTGGTTAGATTTTTTTAAGCCCTGTCTCGACAGTTTTCCACATAACACCCGCCGTACAAAGAATCTCAGTCTTTGGCCAGCCCAGGTCTATGAATGGCCACATTGTACAGCGAATACTTCAGTCTTCCATCTTCCAGAACGCTGGAAGCTGAGGGATCTGGACGGAAGAGGCAGGGATGAAACCCCCAAAGCCCGGCTCCTCTCTAGAGGGGTCTCCTGCCCTTCCCCACGGGCAGCCCCCGCCGTCCCGAAGGCAGCGACGAAAAACCAGCACACCGGTACGGGGCGCAGCCGCCCCCTCCCAGGGCCGCCCCCC
>NW_010291961.1:0-1930 GCF_000700745.2 Antrostomus carolinensis
CAGGTCCTTTTCCACCAGGCAGCTCTCCCCCTACTCCTCCCTAAGCCTGGAACGTTGCATGGGGTTGTTGTGGCCCAAATGCAGGATCCAGCACTTGGCCTTGTTGAACCTCATACAATTGGCCTCAGCCCATGGATCCAGCCTGTCCAGATCTTGCAGCAGCCACCATTTTGGTGCCCTTTGATCAGAGCTGAGGGCATTAGCTGTCCTGATTTAGAAGCATAGGTGATAAACCACAAAAAAGTAGCAGCTTTGAGCTAACACAGAGCTGTCCCCAGTCTTCTACCCTCCTCTGAAAAATACTGAGCTCACTGCAAGCTGCTGGGTATGGCCTCGACTCCCAGAGCTGTGGCAGCCCTGGGGAAATATGAAATATTTTAGTGGATTTACCTGGGGAACAGTTGGAGTGAGGAGATGCTGCCATGAATCAATGGCTGATTCTCACAAATACAAAAAAATATATCAGTTCTTTAGTCCTCCTCTCTGGAGAGCCTGATATGCTGAAAAATGTTCTAGCACAGCCACTGCTGCTTGGAAAAGGAGACTTGATGGTCAGGAAGGCTCCTGCTACCAAACAGCTAAATGGCATTTTTCACATGCACTGTTCAAAACTGAATTCCCTGAGGAAGCAGAGTAATTTTTGGGGTTTGTTTTTCATTAAATGCTGCGTGTGTGATTCCATTCAGAAAAGTTAAAATGCTGAATATTTACGTTACTGTCTCATTCTGATTAGATTTGGTCCTCCATTTCCTTCCAGTTTGTGTTCTAAGGAACCAAACTAGAAGCAGTTACATGAATGTAGTAACACGGGAGATTGTTATTTTTTTTCAGTAGGTGCTATGACATTCCTTATTTATATATATATATATTTTTTTTTTTTTTACAGAGGTTGCTGACATTTTAGCTGTTGGTGTAGGAGAGTGAAATAAAGAGAGGGAATAAGGGGAGAAATAAAGATGGAAAAACCAAACTGTGATCTAAGAAAGAATTTGAGGTGAACATCTACAAGAATTTCTGAAAGAAACCCCTGATTTGATGCATTTTGCATTATCTGACAAGTAACATGTAACAGCAAAAGAAGCCAAAATTAAAAGTAAACACATGGGAAGTGGGTTTCAGCACTGAATTTGGAGCGTTGGCATTCTTTATTGCTGGTTTGGCATTTTCTTGTTGCAGGGAATTTGGTGTTTCTGTTCTGAGGAGCATTAAGCTGTCCTGCTAACATCTGCAGCAGCACAGGCACGCCTGCAGATTTCATTGACGGACAACTCTTTTGTACTCAAAAATTAATGCCCTTAATATTACCAGTATGTTTGGTTTCTGTAGTGCCTCATCATGGCAATACCTTCAGATATTTATAGATGAAATAGCTGTGTTGTAAGTTCTTGAGTTCATGAAGACAGGCAGTTCAGAGCAATGTTAGCACTGTGTCCTTTTTCAGTGGTAGCTCAGAGCAAATGCTTTAGGAAATGGTAAAAGAAATAAGATATAGAGTGATAATTCTTGAGTGTCCTGACTGTACACCAAGCCACCGAGCAGTGTGGCTGCAGCAGTGCAAGCCCCAAGCAGAGGCTGATTGATGCTGCTTCCAGTTTTCCTCTTTGAAATGGGAGTAAGTGCAAATGTCACAGCTTGAGCTTTTCCTTGGTGGCACTCTGGAGCTGATGGCAGTTTCCTTTGATGGCACTCTGGATTTGCATCAGTGCAGGTGGATCATTTCTCAGCCTCTGCCTCCCGAGTGGGGTTGATTCTGTAACCATCTCACCCCTGTCAAGTGGGAAGGACTTCTTACGGTGTTGGGTGTAACGTTGTGGTGACATGAACACAAATGAACCTGCAGGTACCAACTGTCTGTCGTGGATAGAGTGTCAGTGAGCTGTGCGCTTCACTCAAGAGAGGTGTAATGATATATTTATTGATATAAAATAGT
>NW_010291962.1:0-44394 GCF_000700745.2 Antrostomus carolinensis
ATTTCATTGAATTACTCTTTTTTAAACAAAACCAACAAAAAATCCTAAAAATGCATAATATACCCTATGGAAGGAGTAAATCTCTGGGGGATAGATCACAGACATGTACAAAGAAAGTAAAACAGGCAACACATTTTTATACATGAATATAATCCAGGGAGAAGGTGACTTTTAAAAACAGTAGCTTGTGTATTGGAGAACTGGATGCTATGACTGTTACTCAACCTTGGAGAATACTTTCACAGGACCCTGGAGAATACTTTCTCTCCTGTGCAGTCCGGAGAAAGTGATACTCAGCTTAAATATACTACAAACTTCAAGGAGAAATTTAGAAACTGGACTGCACAGGAGTTAGTATGAAATAAATCCATCTAACAGTAAGGATAACAGACATGGATAAGGCTGGCTTTATCATTGTTTCTGATCAGCCTTTCTTCAAGAACCAAGTTGGCACAGACTTGTTATCCAGGCTGGTTTGTTTTGAACATAAGAAGATGAGGCATGTGAACAGTAGACCAGGGGCATGGTGACTTTTTGGGTGGCTGGGTGGTGTGAACAGGGCAGGAGGGTGGTGAGGACTTCAGCTGGCACAGCTGCAACCCAAGGTGAATGAAGCCTAGCAGAGCTATTTCCTTGGGGGAATCAGAAAAAATACACTTCTGTGATGATATGACTGCATCCACAGGAAAACTCCTGCTGGACCAACCAGAAGTTATACCCACTGCTGAGACAGTCAGATCAGTAGAGAGGAATGCAAGAAAAGCTGTTCTGGATCAGACCAGTGGTCACCTCCATGCTGTGCTCCCTAAGGCTTGCAGCTAATCCTCCCCAGACAGCTGGGACAAGCCATGGCCAGGGAACCTTTACCTTTAAATGATTTTTTTCCATACATTAACAACTTTAGGCAGGGCTTGAATTAGGCAGACAAAGGTGGTGTGATATGGCTGCATTTGGTTCAAAATTCCAGGGCAGCAAAATGCTTCTGAATGCAGGCTCAACCATGTTCCCCAAGAAAAAAGATGCTTAAACTGAGCTGATATGTTACCAGCTCTTTGGGGTCAGCAGAATAACGGAAGATGGTTCTGTCTGTGCTCAACCGAACAAATAAAACAGCCTCTTGCCAGGGCTCAACTCTGGAATGGCATCATGTCCTCATGCCAGGGCTGGGATAGCTCTGAGGCAGGTCTCCACGTGTCTCTGCAACCCTGTGTCCATGGTGCAAGTCCTCCTTAGGTTTTAAGAAATGCCACGAGCCTTTATTAAACCTACAACTTGTTTTACTCTTTTTCTTACCTGCACGGACAATACTCTAAATTAAAAGATTGACTGGAAAAGGGATTTTATATTTAATAAATTGAAAATGTCACAAACCAGAACTCCAAAAATTAGAATGCTCGTTTGGAACATCTCTTAATTTACACACACACACACTCATACATACATATATACACACACATGTGCACATGTATTTTTATATAATTCATATATAAACAGTAATAGTTCATAAGGTACATAATATATCACTTATTATTTTGTATTACTATAGAAAATACATTTGAGCCATTAGGAATTAAAAAGTAGTATTACCTTTATTTAAATTGATTCTGATTTTTGAAGATAAATATGCCTTGTTTCAAGTCAAATAACAAACATTTCAAAAGCAGGTGGGTCACAGATCCTAAAGTACTTTTCTTCATTAATTTTTTATCAGCTACATTGAATGAAACATTGATGTGTCCAAAAAATGAATATGTAAGTTTTCTGCCAAAAATTATCACTGTACAAGTGATTTAGTTAGTTCTGCTGCTTTTATCGACATAAAATACCAAACAGGCAGTTCACAAAGTACAAGCCTTCAGTAACAGAATTACTGATGAAATCAAAGGTGAGATCAGTAAGGCTTAGTGGTTAGGACTACAATGAAGCAAACAAAACAGAAAGACATGGCAGCTAAAACAACACTGTTGTGTGGCTAATGCAATGCTCAAGGCAGTGTTTCTTCCCTCCAGTAGGTAACTAGGAAAACACAAATTTATTTTGACAAAGTTTTTGTTTTTTCACTAACGTTAAGAAAGGAATGGAGAAAGGAGAAACTTATTTTAAATCTTACTGCACAGCAATCTGTCTCTAGCAAATAAATCACTGCAGTCAGTTGAAATCTGTAAGAAAACATTTGGCCTATTTGTGTAGAGGGCATGTGAAAACCCATTTCTGACCTGAAGGCAATTTCATTTTAGGCATAGGAATTGGACAAATCCAGATTTTAAAATCTCAGAATCCTTGCTCAGCTATTCCAATTTTGTGTACCAAAAGTATGCAAGTTTTCAATTAAAAAAAAAAAAAAAAAAAAAGACAAAAAGACACAACATTGTATCATGGTTATGGTCCCTGTTTTCAGGAGTTGTTCACTTGTATTAAGGTGTGTTGAATACACTTACCAGACTGGACATGTGAAGAGGTGGAGTATGTATGGAGGAATCGATCTCACTAGACTTTAATATAAATGTACACAACCAAGATAATAGCTCTAAGATCAGTTTATAGTTAATGCAGGGAATTACAAACTTTTAAGTCATTATCCATTTATCCTAGAGGTCTACTTCATGTCTGCTTTGAAATAGGATGAATTGTCCCAAAATTGCACGTATTTCTCCCCATTGACTATGAGGTGACTGCCTTAGATGCAAACATTTTCATACCAAATATAGCTGGGTGTCAAGTTTGCAATATAGGGGAAGTTTCTGGCACAATTCTTGGCATACGCAGAAACATGTGTAGGTTACTGGAGAACTTTATTGACAGAACTAAGAAATCTGTAGGCTTCATATATCCCAGGATTAGGTCATATTTGAGGATCTCATCCTTTAAAGGATACTGTCAAATTCTACCAAGGACCATTTCACATCCTTTTTATTTCGCTTTATCTCGTAGAAATATATATTTATGTGTAAAAACTCTACCAAAACCCAATTGCTGGTATGAAGCATGTATGCACTGGTAAGGGAACACAGCTCCACCTGGTTTATGTTCAACCAAGAAAAGAAGAAACAGAATGGACCTCAATCACTGTTGCTTACTGTGATGTTTTTTGAATGACACTTTGAGTTCAGAATATTTTACAAGTCAGAGAGGGTATCTCCAAATTTCTTAAGAAGACTCTGAATGATTGATTGGAAAAACATTTAAGACTTGACAGGTAGAAATATTCAGGAGACACAGGGAAGGAGCTGTAAAAATCAATCTTTTCATGGCATGACTAGTGCCTGCACAAGTCTTCTTTTAGCAGAAGTACAGTGGTTGTTCTTTTTGCAGACACTGTTTCACAGAATCTTGAAGGTGCATCAGCTATTGTGCTTAGCTTTTCTTCACACAAAAATAGATTGAAAAATCAGATAGATAGATAAATCTGTTAGAGACAGGGATAATCACCTGGCCTAAAATGTCTGCTCTTTAAAAGATCTTAGTCTTTAAGTTTGTGGATATAATCATGAGCACCTACATAACTTTCTACATAATACAGAAGAAAATTTCAATTTCAAGTGTATCTTGCTACTGCTTGAATACCTTTAAGGTAGGAGGGGATAGTTCCTTAAAGGTTGCTGTTCAGGAACACCACCTATATAGTATATATGCTCCCAGGCAAGTCCACATTGCTCTGCAGTGCTTTCCCTCCCTCCTCCTGTCATGCAACCTCTGCCTACTTCATTGGTGGGCAACAACAGCAATATGTTACACTACCATCCATTCCTCTGAAAGACCTGTCTGCTCAGGGAGTTCTCAGTAATTCTTCATTACAGGAAGAAATGCAGTCATGGATAGTGGTGGAAATCTTAACTTGTGAGCTTATATAAAGGCACATGGTAATCTCCTTTAATCTCCTTTAAAATAACCCTTTAACATATTATATAGTTATGGATGTCTTCATGAGCTATATAATGTTAACCATTATGTTAAACTCCAGTCAAGTACTTTGCTTCAGTTCTACTCTGAAACAGTGATTTCCATAGTTAGCAGAAATTTTAATGCTCTTAGCTTTATTAAGATGATGTTGTAGTTTACTAGCTAAATAAAGCTAAACCCCACTGAGACTAGGAACAACTTTCAGAAACTGTGATGCAGAAATTCCTCTGGTGGGAACTGGCCACTTGCCCCTCATTGAATGTAAGTTTGATGGGCTATTGGATTTTGGCAAAGGATGGACATGGAACAGATACTGCATATTGGTCCCTAAACTGTGAGAAAGTTTTTCAGACTGCACTAGCATTTGTGATAACTTTAAGTCTTATATTGCTTTAGGGACACATCTTGGGCTGGGGTAAAGGTCAAAAACTCCTTCTGCTTTCCTCCTGCTGCTCCTCCTAGTATCCATTCAGCTCCTGTTCTGATGCAAAAGGGTGAAACTTGTAGCATGTCAAAAAGAGAGGGGAAAAAAAAGCTTTGAAGAGTTCAATGCTGGTATGGTTACACAATTTCCAGCACATACATGTATTTGACTTAAAGGTAACTTGGATAACTTATCACCACTCAACATAGTAGTATGCAGTATAGCTATACAGTTGAATACGTCCTCCACCCTTAATGATGACTGAATGAAAATCTATTTGAACAGGGAGGTAAATGCAGAGATTTGAAGCTAGCATAACACAAGACAGTTTCCTTCTATTTAGTCCATGTTAAAAATGCAAAAGAGTGGCGCAAGCATGCTCCTGGCATTTTAGCTTATAAAAACAAATGTTGTGGTTAAGTGGGTGGGAAAAACAATGAGGAGCTGAGGACCAAATGGGAAATGTCTCCTTTTGCAATCTTGATTTTCTATGTGTAAAGTCAACTTTGCAGTGTGAGTTGACTAAGAGAAGAGACCACACAACCCTTTGGGGCATATGGGAGTAGTCATTATGAGGACTCAGAAGTATTTGCTAAGATGCCCTAATAATTGACTAACTAGCTAAACTGCCTTATCTTGCTGGAAAATAGATTGTTTTCTTATGCCAATTAGAGAAACAATGCTGAATATTTTTTTTTTCTCTTATCACTTAGATTCAAATTCTTCTATCCTTCGTCACCTTGTGTAATTCATTCCTCTGCAGACAATTCCACACAACTAAACTCTGGAATAATAAAAAAATATTGTACACACCTCCCTGGAGATTTTCAAGTGTCTGACTGGCTACATCAACATTGACCTTGGAGTGGTGGGCCAAGAAATTGGCTCAGGTCTTGTTTCCTTAGACAATGGTGGGGAGACTGGGATGTCTACGCTGGCTCAAAGTTGTAGGATGTGTTGCACCAGCAAAGGCAGCCAAATGTAAATGCTCTTGGCTTAACTAGCAGCATTGGTAGGAATAAGCCAGCAGAGCTTCTGCTCAAAAGTTTTCTGGTGAAAAAAACACTTTTCAATGCAACTGTACATCACCATGTCTATATATAGGTACCACTGATCTGCCTTTGTCTTTAAAAGTGACAACTGTAAATATGGAGTCTGGTTCAAAGGAGATTTCCTTTGAAATTTCCATCTCCTTTAACAACTGCAAAATGGCTCCCAGATCAGCACAAGCAGAGTAAATATTTTGGTGGCAGCAGAAAGCTAAAACAGCATAGAGGAGTGGTGGTGAGTACACTTAAGCCTGTGAACACAAGAACCAAGGATATCTGTTGTCCCATTGATTTGTATTTCAAGGTGGAGTTCCCAAAAAGATCCCCAATGTCCAAGCAGGGCTAAACTCACTGTAAAGTCAGCTTCTCAGTGGGAGCCTTAGCAGGATTTCTTTGAGATTTTTCTCCCTCAAATTTTGATTGCAATTGACCAAAGGTCAGTGGTGAGTAATCAGAAGAGCACACATGCACACGCACATCCCTACACACCCGTAAGTGTAGCACAGCCTTTTCCTGCAGAAACCAGCCTAATACTCTTGCAAATACAAACACGTCTGCTCCAGAGCACTGGGGTGAACTGCTGTTCCCTCCTGAGTGCAAAGGTGTTCAGTTACTGGGAATCTAATACCCAACTAGAAGGGAGGAATCCATGTGCTTTAAACTGCCTTGCCAGTGATACAAATAAAAAAGCCAGAATGAGCTCCTCCACTTTATAAGCAGTGATAAATGCAATAGAAGCCACTTAATTAGTCTATGATAAATTGCATGCCCAATTAATTGTGATGATTGCCTAGGGGGAAAAACCCAACTCAAGGCAATCTGAGGACTCCAAAGAAGAGAATAATGGCACACTTTAGTGAGCATTGAAGAGTCTCTTCCCTTGCCCTTCCTGCAGTTGTCGGTAGCTGAATCACAACAGTTAACTGCCAGGGATGTATTTGCTTTCCCCCAATTTGACCTTTTCTTCATGTTATGCTGGTTAAATGAATCAATATTATCTCAATAGTGTTTCCTTTCATTCTCACAGTAGCAGTGCATGATTGTACTGTGGACTTAAAATGCAATTAATGAAATATTAAATGAGTGCAATGGGCTTCCTTATCCCTCAGAGTTGCGGGTGGGAATTGGGAGGAAACACATTAAAGGTAAAGAAGTTACCAGAATGTTAAATCAGCATAGATCTGAAAGCTGTACTTCATAAATTTATGTACAAAGCCTGTGAAGCATGGCCATAGCAAACAGGGTAGTACCAGTTTAAGCAAAAATGTAATTTTAAAAATGATTTTGTTAAACCAGTGACAAAGACCATGCAGACATTGCTCTTTCAGTTTTAAAACAGTAAATGACTTCACAGGGCAGAGTCAGGTCCCAAATGTGCCATCTGCCTGTTTGTGGTTCGTTTACTTTATACATGATTGAATTCAGTACTTGTCTTGGTTCCTTTTACATAATGATGTTATGATAACCACATAATTAATGTTTTTAGTGTTTAGCAGATAAATGAGATGTAAAAAGAGAGAGAGAATTATCTGATGTTTAAATAGAAATTCTTCTGAAGTGCCCAGTAGGAGCCAAGTTTTATACTATGATATTTAACCTATAATTTAACATATTTAATATTTAGCATTAACTTACAGTGATAATAAAGATGATTCACAGACCATTTCTGGGATGTTAATGAGTGGGTGAAACAAATTCTTTTGCTTATTTTTTCCTCACACATTTTTCTATGCCTCCCAGATATTAATTTCCAAAACTTCAAAAAATTTCATCAGAAAGTAGATATGAAGCCACACATAATTAAGGTAGGCAAAACCATTTCACTTTATTTAGGGAGCAGTTGAAGGATCTCCTGGAAATGTAATGAAAACTGTATTCTTTAAAATATTTCCAGTTTTTTCAGACCTTATACACTTGCAAGCATCCAAATGCTTATACTCTTGCCCCTTCTTATTTCTTACATAAATGAAGAGCTTATACTCTCACCCCTTATTATTTGGAAAGTTAACCTCTCTGCAAATGCAACTAGAGTTTGAGCAGAAACATATGGAGAAAATACATGTTGTTCTTCTGGTTCCATGAAAAATTATGAAGTGGAGGTGAAGAATGTGAGTTTAGTGGAGGAAAAGGAGGTCAATGAGAAATTTGTCTCTGTTTCAAATATTTTCCCATCATAAACTAGATTGGGCAATATTCTTCCCAGGTCAGGATTGTAGAAATGTGTCTCCAGTGATTTGACCTTAGCCTCTCGGGATAGATTTCTGTTGGGAATTCTTGTAGTTCTTAGTGATGCTTTAAATTGCAAATGTTCAGATAAAGAACTCCATACATTCACAAAAACTAAGTTCTACTGACTTCCGTAGCAATGTATAAAGCTGATGTCTGCTATTAAGAAAGTGTTTTACAGGAATAATTTTGAAGTGGAGTTACACATTATTAATGGAGACAGATCTGATGGTGAAGCAAACCACATTTGGCAGCAAGAACATTTACTAAAAATGTCATTAAAGAATTTAGGCTGTATGCTACCAAGTATTTTGTAACTCCCTCCAATGACTTCTTGGCCTCTCTTTTTCTTTCATGTCTGGTAAGTAGCTTGAGGTGGTTGATGAACATTGGAACTGAGGAAGTCTGGCTTCTTGCTGCTGTTTGTCTAAGGGTTTGTTGGCTTTGACACCTAAGAAGAGGGAAGTTCTACCCCAGTTCATGCCTTGTTTTGTGCATTTATAACTTTTCTAAGGCTTTTCTTTCATGTAGATTTTTATGGTGTTAAAAAAAGAAGAAAGGTTTTTACTGTAACTATTTCCTCAGCGGAGGTAAATCTGCAACTTTTTTCTAATAGTGCCTATTTACACAATTTGGAAAATTTGAGATCTCTTCCAACCTATCTCTGACAAATTTATATCGATACAAGTTGATAAATTTTGCTAAAATTTTCCACTAAATGATAAAGCAAAATGGATAATCCAGTAGGCTTTAATAATTGCTTAGAATAACACCATAGGACTCATTTCTTAGAAACCACATCTTTAAAAAGAAGCCATGTGGGATGTTTTTTATCAAACACTACATTCAATGTCGTCTTTAGGAAAAAATGTAGCTTACTACTGCATCTCTAACCAGGTGGCATCACTATTTGAAATGCTGAGACAGTGAAATTAAATAGTTACGTTCGGAATTAAATGCAGCTTCAAAGACTGGTTTACTGGGACAAGAAGTTACCATCTATGTGATCTTTGGGACAGACTGGAAAGACTGGCAATAGCCCCACTTATATAACATTCATTTTTATTTAAAAATAGGTAAGGTGATCCTATTGTTCTTTTGAAATTTACTGATATCACAAAACAATGCAATTATCAAGATTTTTTTTCTGCCACACCACTGAATGGTGGTCATAAATAAATAGCTTCACAGAACTGGAATCAGAAAATGAAGAAGGATTTCAAAGGAGGGGAAGATTCACCTTTAGCACCTGAAATCTGAGCAGAAAAAAAAATAAAACCAAACCCAACATATGTATCTATATGTGTATATACATATACATATATATATGCATATACATATACATGTAATATTTTCTTCCACTGGATATTGGACGGCCCTGCAAGGCCTGGCACTGAGCTCTCTACTCATTGAATTTAGAGTAAGAATCTGTAAAGACTAAAAGGTCTGAAGCTGGACTTCTTCAGTTGGAACTGTGAGCTGGCATTCGTGATCTGTAGATATTATGACCTTGATTCCCAAAGGCAGCAAAGTTTTAGTCATGGACTTTCCCAACTCCTTAGAGAAAGCTGAGGGCACAGGTATTCCTTCCAGCACTTGTATGACTTTCCCAGATGGATGAAGTGCCTCCTTCTCCTTGGGGCTTACAAGTAGTTCTTTCACTAAAGTTAGGTCCTTCTTTTTTCAACATCTTACTGGGATTTGGTGTTGGCCTTATCTCAACCCACCCAGGAGCTGGCTGGAGCCACCACGTTGGTGGCTACCCTGTCCTCAGGGAGGTTTCACAGGGATGTCGAGGAGTGGATGAAACCTATATCTGACAGTCTTCCTGAGGAGGAGTTAAGTTTGTTCTACTTTTCACCAAAGTACTTTAAATATTTGTTATGCCAGAGAGAGAAAGAAGGAAAATGGCATTGCTCAAGTAAGGGCAGTCCAGTTGGCACCAGCTCCAGGGTCTGTCCACCTTTACTGGGCAACCCTAGTTACCCACACTTTGTAGAATACAAGCTGATATTCTCCATATTCCAAGCAGAACATCCAAACCCACACTCTGAGTGGAGATATGCTAGGGGTTTGCAGGAGCAGAAATGCTGGGGCATTAGGCTTGTTGACAGAATGTAAATGTTTCCAGTGGCAGATGAAAAGAGGGTGGTTGTTTTGAGGAGTGAAATTTGAGTAAATACACTCCAACCATGCAGTCTATTCAGGAGTTTAAATCCCTCTGTGGATATTGGCCTATATAAAAAGCTGCTGGACTGTGCTTTTACATAAGATCCTGAGTGACTTTGTAAGCCTTCAGCAGCTTCCAAATCCTTCACTTTCAACAACAGTGCTCTTTGTACTAAAAATTTTGTATATAAGGTTGTATCATAGGCTTGAGTTTGAATATACTCAGAAAAGTTCCATGTAATGACATCTTAATGCCTAGACAAATGCAAAATTAATATACTGAAGTCCTCTAGTCACAGTAAGAGTAAGAGCATTACAATTTTTTAATGTTTTGGGGGTTTTTTTTAATAGCAAGTTCTATTTTTGAGACAGGCAGAGGAAAATCTTCTCAAGCTGTAAGCTCAGCGTCCCCGGAGTGAATAGGGTTCAATGTAGCATGGATAATTTGTTTGCTTTGCAATTATTTTCCGTCAGTGGAGACAAATTGATTTGTACAATAAAATTGACGGTCACTGCAAGGCAGATGGCTTTCTGAACTGTAAAAGAATTTGACTAGGTTAAGTGATTACCAAATTTTTGGAGTACCGGGATATCTTTTCATACTGGTAAAACTTGCAACAATTTTAGAGCTTGCCAGTGATTGCTATGTGAAATTCAGTATCAGACAATGCCATAACAGTTATTGTTAATAACACACTGAGCAGGACCATTGAGAGTTTATTAGCAGCCTGCTTTGAAAATTATTTCCACCGAAACAGAAATCGAAATTATGACAAGAAACTGATAGTAGAGCAAATGAATAGGTAGGAAGGGAATAGCAGTAATTCCCTTCAAACTGTCTTCTTAATAATTAAAGGATATTAGATATTTAATATGAGCCAGCGTCAAGGAATCTGGGTAACAAGAGAGTTTCTACCAGAGAAAAGCATGTAGCAAACGCTTTATCTGGAATATAGGAGCATGATCTGCCAGTGGGGTGTGTTTCCAGAAAATGCTAGCAGTGAAAGCAGAGAAGAAATAAACTTTTTGTGCTGCAACTAGAATATTTGGATACTTGTCCAAATAAAAATACTTAAAGCCCATAAAAACTAAACGGCTACTGACATCCATTCTCTTACTTTTCTGTTTAAAAAACAAATACTCTATTTGGCCTCTCGAAAGCCCTGGCAAAACTTTAGTGCATGCATGGTCAAATGCTAAGTGAGATTAGGCGTGCCATAATACCTGGTAGCCGTCTGGAATGAAACTTTGCTTCCACTTTTCACAACACTGGGCTAATCAGGACACGCTGTCATATTCAATCTAAAAGCAGAATATGCCCCAGAAAAATGTTGGACCTAAAAGTTCAGTAAATTGCTCTGGTTAAACTTCATTTGGATGTTCCAAGTGTTAAACCTCATTGTAGACATCAGGATTATATTAGTGATACTGTCAGTTTTGCAAAAGTTCCAAATCAGCACTAAGTAAGGTAGAAGTTTACCAAGACAGGCTAGTTTCTCTTTGCCCAAACTTAAAGGACCTGGGAAAAATTGATACTGTACAGTTCAAGCACATTTGACTGGGCTTAATACATAAGGTAAACAAAGCGCTCCAAGCACCGATCAAAGTGCAGTTCTGGGGGCCAGTGACATGATCTTTAGGTGTGAGAAAGAAAGTTTTGAGGAAGAAGGTCACATGTTTGAAGGTCCAGACAATCAGGCTTTGGCTTGACCTCTCTGCCTAACTGGGAGCAGCTCTCACCAGCTACTCATGTGAGCAGGGTTCAGAGGTTACCAATTACTTAGGGAGGCTGAGAAAGTTGTATGGAGCTGCTCTCAGCTGCCATTTCACATTAGCATCAGGCTGCTTGCAGGTAGGCCGTCACAGTTAATGCTTCACTGCCGGTCACTGATGTTCTTCAGCTTGCAATTGCTGCAGCAGCGATGTAGTATCTCCCCATCCTGCCAAGCGGCTCTTCATGTCAGCCCTGTGGCACAACCGTTCCCATACCACTCGCCACCCCCATGCATTCGTGCATCACATAACTGCACCCCCACTTGTGTGTTTTAATTGCTTAACTGTTGACCAGGTAACATTTTTCTCCCTTTTTTTCATATTTTCCTTTTTTTTTCCCCTTTTAATATTTCACAGCCATCAACAGAAATGAGCAAAATGTTTTAATTGGTTGCAGATATTGAAATGATCAGAGTAATTTCTGGCAACATTTTCTTACAAATCTTAAAATAATATATGTGCCTGCACACCCTTCATTACTAACTAATTAAGCAAATGTGACTTACAACCTTCTGATTGCAGAAGTATACAAAAATACCTTCAATAAAAGCCTTGTAAGTAAATTTTGGAAACTTATACAACAGCTTATACCATTTTCCAACTTTAGAAGTTAGAATTACCCTTAGAAATTTTCTTCTGGGAAGATAGATTGTGTCTAACGAGCTCCCTGGAGGAGTTCTCATGCTTTCTTCTGAAGCTGCTCTCTCGGGTAGGGACAAACAGGATATTGAACTACCCAGGCCTCTGGTTTGATCCGGTATGGAAAGTCCTATTCTTTCCCGTTCATAAATAGGATTTGGGGGTTTGGAGTTTTTGCTTTGTGGAAGTCACAAAATCGAGAATGATCACACTTCCCTAATGCAAGACATATTTTCATTCTAAAAATGAGCCAGTTCCCTTTCAGAAATAAGTCTGGTTTTGATTATACATCCTTTTACTTTCCCTGGAAAATGAGTACATTTCTGCTTGGAAATATTCATAAACATGAAGAAATTTTCTAGGAATTTAAGTGAGCTACTTCGAGTGTACAGTGAAAGTCAAAAGCATCCTAGCCTTAAGATTGTGAATATACTATTTCACGTACACTGCCATCATAAATATTTTTTTTTATTTATTTATTTTTAAATTCAGAAAACATTCCAAAAAATTATTTGGATTATTTTATTATTGATTTACACCTCACTTTCTTCTTCTATCTTAGTCTTACCAGTTAGTTCACCTCTATGATGAAAGGTGGTATCTGTTAAAAAGTGTTTCACAAAATAAATATGTGGTCCCCATAACTCCTTGTGTGTCATTTACTGCTACAAGTTTACTGGAAGTCATATTTTCCACACAGCAAACAGGCAAGAATAAGAACCCATATTTTCAATATCTGGACGAGAGAGTTACAGTACATTGGCCACACAGCATGTCATGCTGCATGGCACAAACTTTGCCATATTTGGAGAAACACTTGCAACATCCTCTTTTTTTGAAAACCAGTCATTTATTTTTCTTTGAGATTGACATCTTTTCCCCAATAAAAAAAAACTTTCCTTCCTCATAGGTTTTTCTTCCTAGAATTTTTATTTTACCAGCCTTTTACATTGACCTTTTTTTTGCCACTGTTCCTGAAAATTCACTGTCTTTCCTCATTTGCCAGCACATGCTGTTTGTACGACGGCAAAAATTACAGATGCACATTTTTGTATGCTTATTAATGGTATAAGAGAACTACTCTTTATAACCTTAACTCATTGGTATAGCCTGAGAATTACAGGAGAGTTACTACGACTGATATGAAAGAATACTGAAAATTAGAATAAACTGGAACAAATGGCTAGCCTACTGATGGCAGCTTATAGACAAGGCTAAAGGAATCTTTGAGGCCGAACCTGTTTCCACCAAACATAGCTGGAGTTTTCCCACTGGCATTAATGATATTAGACCAGATCCCAGGTTTGCAGTGATATTATTAGGCAAGGAGAAACTGTGAAACTTGTAAAGATGTCTTTTACCATGAAATTAATAAAGGACATTGGTTTTCTTTAAAAATACTAAATATTAATTTAAATTCTGACTGACTTATACCACTACAGAGACTCATATTTAATACACAGATACATTCTAAATGTTTCGGTTTGTTTTGTTTTGGCATTTTTGTTACCACTTTCCATGTGAGGTTGAATGGGATGGCAACTACTTTCTATTTAACTTTTAAGTAAGTGTTACTTTTCTCCCCCCAGAAAAATCCAATGGTATTTCCACTATTAAGAAAAACTTAACTGGCTCACCTTTTTGAGAATTCAGTCCTGTCACTGTGGGTTTAAAAGCAGTGAGTCTATACCTTGATATAAATGGAATTGTAGCCTTTTAACTAGTCTGTGGCTAGGATAATTCAATCACTTTCACAAAAAAAAAAAAAAAAAAAAAGGAACAAGCATAGACAATACTCAGAAAGGTCAGGATATGTTATTCAACAGAATTTGTAGGGGTCATAGGTGCAAGGTCTATAGGCATTATATAGTACAATGAAATAGATATCTTCAAATATGTTTTAAGTGTTTTAGACCTCATTTTGTGCAGATTTATCCCTCTGCAGAAATGTTTTCAGATTTCAAATGTCACTATCAAAAGGCAATTCAAAGCATTGCATAAATTTCAGGAAGAACACTGTGGAGAATTCTAGGGAGGAGAATAGCCAGGAAAAGATTCCTGGAAAAACAGGGCTTGTGGAGGAGATTTTTCAGCTCATTACTCACTTGGGTTGAAGCCAGAGCAGGCAGATTGCTGCAAAGAAGGAGAATGGGTGAGAATTGGCTGAGCAGGAGGAGAGGAAGACTGGAGGATTGGATGGAGGAGGAGGAAGGCTATAGGAAGAAAAGAGAAAGTACATGAAACTTGAGATGTGTTTTGGATGAGCATTAGAGCCATAGACCCTAAGATGTAACAACAAGTAGAGATCCAATTTAAACGCTTGACAGTAGACAGGAGGCATTATTTCTATCTGTTTTACATTATCCTCTGTTAAAGAAAACATTTATTAGATTACATGCCCTATTATGCATGAACTCAATATTGAAAGCAATACTACTGTAAAATATTCTTCTCTATTTAATGTAAGGACATTCTTTTGCTTCTTTACTTATAGTTATTCTATATAAAGGAGAGAAATTGCAATCCCGGCTTTTTTACTACTAGCATTTGCAAAAAAAACCCACCAGTGTGGCATTCAAAATACTTTAATGCTTAGGTGTTTAGCACCACCATCATCAGCTTAATGATAAAACCCCTTTATGCCCTGTGTGAAATTCAGTGTATTTATGAATATACTTCAAAGAAACTTCTGTCAAAAATCCCAGTGCAGTGCAGAAGCAAAAACTTGTGTTGCAGAGAGAAATGTGCCTAGCAGAAGTGTCAGGAGTAACAATTAGGGGAAGATTTGGAAATTTAGAGTGATATAGGTGACAGGGACCTCAGGAATTTAGCTACTTATGGAAGAAAAAAGCCTGAACATACGGGGAGTTTTTAAAGGTACTGCCAGATGTAAATATAAATACTAGACCCAGTTTGGAGGTCTTACAGAGGTTCTACAATGATGGTCTAGATGGCTGAATAAAAGCTACAGAGTAGATGGAGAACAGAAGAGTAGATTTTTGAAATATGTATTTTAAAGTTTTCTTTTCTTTTTATCAGTGAAAATTTCATGACTGAGCAATGTCAAAATAAATATTAAACATATACATGTACTGCAATGTCTACTGTAACCCCTCTTTTAATCATTGGTTATATTTAAAAGTCACACATACTATACCAGATATTTATGATATGAGTGGTTTTTTTGTCAGAAATTATCTGTCCTGATTTCTTCATGAAGCCATATAGAATTTTCAGTCGCTTAAAGGATATGGACATCACTTATTTCATTGTGCCATCTGGTGTTGAGAGAGATGAACAGGAGATAGGACCTTGGAAAGGCGGACATGTTTGATGAAAATATGGTAGAGAAATCATATATAAATTTTACAATAGACTTCTTATTTCTTATGTTCTTCTTTAAAGAATGTCTCATCCAGGTAGGAATTTATGATAGTGACATTTGATTGAATAACCAGTCACATGTTATAAATAATGAATATTATAATTTAAAAAAGCAAATAGTTGAAGTAGTTTGTCTATTGAAAGCTCTTGCTGAAAAATATTCCCCAGTTTAGTTAGTGACCACTTCTGAAGAATAAGCCCATCAACAGAAATCAAGGGCTTCACTTGTGACAGGTCTGTTATCAATGAGTCAATGGTCTGCTTTGATCTGTCATGATGTCAGCCTGCAGTCCAGATGAGACCGATGCCTAAGATATGTCAGTCAGACTCTGACACAGAGAGATTGCCATCTCAAAGGACAGGACAGAAAATATGGGGGAAGAAAACAGATGTTAAGATGGCAAAAGCTAGGTAAGAGGTTGAGGAGAGAAACGGGAGTAGAACTCATATCTAATGTCCTACAAGGTCTCAGGAACGGCTTTCTGGTTCTTGAAGAGTCTTGTTGCTGTGTTCTCCAAAGCTGCAGACAGTGAACTTGAGGTGCATAGAACATCAGATCACACAGATTATGGATTTAAAAGACACAGTGCTACTTCAAAGCAATAGTGAAAAGCCCTTGTCTTTGTGCCTCTCAAGTGGAATTAATTGTTCCTAAGAATCTCAAAGCATTGTTTTGTCTCCTTCTCCTCTAAAATTTATTAGTCTTTACTCCATGCTGATTTGCAGAGGAATTTCAAAAATCATTATAAGAAGATACAGAGTTTACAAAGTGGGGTTTCTTACTCCCTTATCATTCAAAAATCAAGAAATGTTCCCAGACCTTGCAGATGCAATCATCAACATCCCCACGATGTCAGCTGATCCTGGTTAAGCTAATATAAAGAACAAATAATCACCATGGGCAAAGTGCAGCCAAAAAGGTCGAAGGCTGTTACTGTAGTGGCAGACTCCTAAATGATGTTCTGTTGTATTGGGTCTGGCTGGGCTGGAGTTTATTTTCCCAGCGGCAGCCCTCAGAATGCTGTGTTTTGTATTGGTGGCTCGAGGGGTGTTGATAACACCCCAGTGTTTTGGTTACTGGTGAGCAGTGCTAGCACAGCACCAAGGCTGTCTCTCCAACACTTCCCCCCCAGTAGGCTGGAGGTGGGGAAGGTCTTGGGAGGGGACACAGCCAGGACAGCTGACCCAAACGGACCAAAGGGATATTCCATACCATATGACGTATGCTCAGAAATAAAAGCAAGGGAAAAGGAGTGGGAGGGGAGGGCATTCATTACTTCCGTTTGTCCTCCGGGAGCCGCAACGCGTATGCAAACCCTGCTTCCCGGGAAGTGGCCAAACATCGCCTGCTGATGGGAAGTAGAGAATAAATATTTTGTTCTTTTGCTTCTGCGCGCGCAGCTTTGCTTTGCTTCTATTAAACTGCCTTTGTCTCAACCCACGAGTTTTTTTCCTCTTGTGTTCCATCTTATTTTCTCCCCCTGCCCAATTGAGGAGGGGGAGTGATAGAGTGGGCTTTGGTGGGCATCTGGCCTCTAGCCAGGGTCAACCCACCACATCTGTCTTGGATGAGTAGCTGATGAATGGTGTTGGGAGAGCCAGGGAAGCTTTTGGTTGATTTATCAGAGTGAAGAACTTGGATGGCATCAAGCTTCAGATCAAATGAGGTCTTTGAAATGATAGGTCTACCAAATTTGTTACACATCACTGAGATGTACTAATGGCAGCCAGTCCCCATAGGATTACATTTCAGTACAGAGTGTCTCATTTTAAAATACCTCAGTGATCCACAGGAAGAGAGGCAGCAGGAAAACCAAAGAAAGACTGAGCAGACTGAAGCTCTGATCTCCCTTTATGTCATGTGTAGATGTGGTGAGAAATAGTGCCATACACACAGGGTTTTTCAGTCACTGGAACCCAGGAAACATGGCAGACAATAATATCCTCTTTGACTCTGAAGGCCAACACACCAATGATTTTGTAGAAACTTGCAGTTCTTGGACATCATGTAGATCTGATTTCCGTTATTCCCCGGGAACATTATGATGACAAGAAAACTTATTAAACAGGACAAATAGATGCAAAATAAATCCAACTTCTCTACTAAAAGATTGGAAATCAAGACATCTGGGTTCAGCTCCCAAGTCTGCTGCAATCCTGAATGAATTAAAACAAAACAAATGCCTCAGATACTCATCCATCCAAGTGGCTAGTGACCCCTCACCTGCTGCCTTTTTTGTCAATTGCCTTTTAACTAAAAATTTTTGTCAGTTCTTTAGCAGCAGGGTTCTAGCTAATTACGATGCTATAATACATAAAATAAGTTTTAAAAGATCAATATCTTTCTCTATTTTCTTTTTCTGTGTTTTGAACATATATAAAGATAAAATCCTACCCTGATAATTAACATGATCAAAGGTAACACCAAGTTCTTCCACTACATGCTTCACCACCCTAAAGAAATGTTAAGATTCATTCAAGTGAACAGCACTCCTCCTCAGGATGCAAAATCTAAACTTGCGTATTTACAGCAGTTGTAGAAGCACATTTTTTCCTTGACTAGCTTTATATTTCATCAAAATATTCACTAGCAAACATATTTTGTTAAAAGACCATTTTGAAAGAGGTGATTTCAGGCAAAATTTTGCTTCGTTTAGCCAAGTGCAGTCTGTCTCTTGTGTTTCAAGCAGTTTTTATTGTAGTTTTTGTTGTTTTTCTCTGGCAGTAACTAGATAAGCAGAAACAGTCCTGTGATAACAGTAATGTTACACTGGGTACAACAGAAGATGGGAAAGGGTCACAAGGAAGGGAAGGGGAAAGTGGGCAGGTATAGCCGAACTGCTTGGTTTTGGAGTATTCCCAGGTTCAGAACAGTGTAATGGGATCCATCCCAAGATATTTTCTCTCTTTCCTAGGCAGGAAGAAACCATTCACATATAGTATTATGGTCCCTGTGTAGACAAAAGATGCCATTAACTTCAGCAGCCTCAGCAAGGACCTGTGGACATCAGCATTAGCACACAGGGTTTAAGAGGATTTGGGGTGTTTTTTTCTGAATGTTTGCTCTCCTCTGGTGTAGCTGCTTACAAGCATTTAACTTTTCCTCTATTTGTCCTACTTTGCCCACTTTTTCCTACTCTCTTCCTCTCCATGAGTATTATTATCACTTACTTATCTTCTGTGTGTTCACCCAGCTGTGATATGGGCTGGATACAGGGGATCAGATGTATCAGGATGCTCTGACTACCTTAGAGAGGCAAAGATGAAGTTGTGAGGTGGAAAATCTAACCTTGTGGAGTTTTAAAAGCAGTGATTATTCCAGCTCTGCCATTTGGAGAGGTGACTGTCTGCAGCTGCATGTCATGACCATCCTTCTATATACTACCACCCTCCCAGTGCCAGCTGAGCACCTAGTGTTAGCACTGCATCTTCTTCCAGCCATAACAAGCCAAGTCTGAAAAATTGGCCAGGAAACCCTCTTTTAGCATACAGCAGCCATAGCTTTCTCTGCCTGTATGCTTCCTCCTTGCAGCTGAGTCTGGTTTTTGGCTTCCCTCAGCACTCCTCAACAGTCACCCCCTGCCTCACTCTCCTCCCGATGGCAATGGTTATGCCCTATAGCAGCAATTTTTAAGGATTATCCTCTACCCCTGCTGGCTAGGCCAGACAGGAGGGCAATTGCTAGGAGTAGCTGTCTCCTTCCTAGCTGATGCATTGTACTTGCTTTCTCTTTTATGTGTGCTGGCATGACTTGCAAAGTGTTATTTTAGTTGCAGTCCTAACTAAAGCTAATAAAATGCTATTATGGTTAATTATATTCACCGGCGAGGCACTTAAACATTACATGAAATGGCATCCCAGTAGGCATGAGTTTTCATAACATATGGCAGTTGGAATGGCAAGGTTTTAAAAAACATGTAATTTCATTAGAGTAACAAGACAACCACTTGAGTAGTTTTTTTATGACATGTTTAATGGTGCTGCCGTATGGATGGCTTGTAAACAAAAAAAGCCTACAGAAGGCTAGATGAGGTAAGGGACACATACATCTGGCAGAGGATATTCCTGCATGTTTCGAGCACTTGAAGCTTTAATAAGCACTTCTCAGCACCTTGTTCTTATGAAAAGGTGCAGTTAGACTGTGTTCATTCTTGTCCAATTCCAGAACTGATTTTAATTAAAAATTTAAAAAAAAAATTGTGTAAGGCACAATTGAATTGAATAAATTCTCTTTAGGTCCTTGGCATGTCCTGCTGTATACCAAAGAGCTTTTCTCACTCATTTTGTTGACTAGACAACATTTATTCCATACTGACCTCCATGCTAACTTCTAAACTAGCTCCACAGTTTTGTGGAGATGAACTTTCCTACCTTTTGGATACCTTGGAAAATTATTTTAGGACACCATGCTATTAATAGGATGCCCTAAAGTTAACCTACTGTTGTTAACTTGAGCCTAGTAAAGAGTATTTATTTATGAAATACAAAATTACAAAAGTTTACAGGGATGCAGGTGACAAAGTAAAATCATGTTTATCTACAAGATCAAATCCAGAAGACCCCTCTCCCTCCCCATACCTAGCTGCATAGGTGTAGGTGCTCTTGTAACCCATAGCATCAGGGAGTTTGGTTGTGCATTCTTCAGAGGGCATTTACAGGAAAGACTCTTAAGATACATAAAAAAATCTGTTCCTCCTCATCTGAGGTTTGTCAGAGGGTTCATGAATGATCATGTTTTCCCCCTTCTCAGTTCTTCTTACTCAGATTAATAGACTGCAGTTTGGAAGGTGGTTCTGAACTTTGAGGTTAATAATTTTCCTCAGTGTTTTGGAAATAACTACTATGTCTTTGGCAAAATAGATGCTTGACAATAATTTTTGCAGATCCTTATCCATAGAAAAGTTATATACTTCTTTGTTCCTGATAAAGTAATTTGCGAATATCAGGCAAACTGTCTCTGTTCTCCAGAACATACAGCTCACATTAGCATGTAGTTGACAACCATATTTTACAGAAAGCAGTTTGCTACTGACTCCTGACTGAAATTATATATGATGATGAATAACCACTACAAGGTGTTAATCTCCGAAGAGGCATGACTCCATCACACAATCTTGATTTTTTAGATATACCGTAATAAAATCTTTTAAATACTGTTCCAATGGAATTCATATCAGTTGTCCAATCTAACCTTCTAATCACTTTTGCTATCAGACTTTTGAGTGGTTCCAAGTAGGTCTGTCAATCAGGACTGCTCAACAGAGATGCACAGAAAACAAGGAGAGGAATTAATATCTGTAGATAGGATTGCATTTGTAGGGAATATGGAAGCACAGTATTAGGCAAATACATACATGAAGTAGAGGAAAGCTGTTGGTGTTCTCCGTGTGCACTGAGGGACAGGGAAGGCAGGCACTGAAACTGCCACATGAAGCAAGTTAAGGGGGTGGAATTTGCAGAAGGACGGGAAAAACAGGCTGAGGAGGAAAGGGAAGGAAGAGCCCTTCCTCTGCCAACACAGCAGAAAAGGTGAGGGTGGGAAGAACTAAGAGCAGCAGAAGAGTTATGGACACTGACAGCTTGGAGACCTCAGAAGTATTGAGATGGCCATCAGAAGAGCTTGTGGTGAGTCACGATAAAGTAGGAAATCGGGGCACTTCTGTTTATTGTGGAACAAAGCAAAGCCATCTTGCTTTTAGTTTCCCTAAGCTACATTTTGCTCTTTTAATGAGTGACTTCAGGGCTCATTAAAGAGCAAAACCAGTAACACAGACTTGAGGAACACAAAATGTGAGCAGATGTTATGCAATCTCTCGTGTGTGTAATTCTGCCCCGGTACCTGCCATGTCAGTTTTGACCTATAATAATAACACCCCTGAACTTTCACTTCTGTGCTCCTTTTAACCACAGATTGCAGTAGTTTGGGACTGTGTGATGACTTTGTGATGTTGACAACTGCAGACCAGGATTAAACTACTACATTCTTTTTAATAACAACCAAACATAGGATGCAAAGTCTCTAGAGGCAACCTAACTTGCCAACTCTGCTTTTAAGAATATAATTTGCCAAGAAGCAATCCACAATTTACATATCTATTTTCATTTAAAACGCTTAAAAAAAAAAAATGTATTAAAACTTGGCAGAGGCTTTTGGCTAAAATGCAGCAAATATATTATGAACAGATTTTTACAGTATGTTTCCACATTATTTTTGCTATGCTGTCTAGACCTATGCAAAAGTTTTGCTATGCAGTTTCCCTTTATGAATGGAAAATAGTCAGCAACTTTAGAGTTTCATTAAAGCCAGAGAAGAAATAAATTTCCAGTATAGTTCAGGATAATAGCTGCAATTGAAGAAGCCTTTTTGTCTTGATGTGGTGAAGGTGGCATTGCCCAAGACTGCCATTCACACAAAAAACAAGCTTAACATTGAATCATTCGTACTCCTTAATAATTCTAACATATTTTCTAATTACTTTCTTTTTGAAAACCATTTTAACATCTCAAAAGCAAATCTCTTCAAGCAAAGGTGGGTTCTTCTTAAACTCTTTCCTTTCTTTCTACTGTAAAGCCAGCTTGCAACATAAGACTGATTGACTGACTCATTTGCATCTGAATATTTGATCCAGGAAGTGAGAAATAAGGATTTTTACTGTGAGCTTAGAAATCGGTGGATAGAGGTTTCAGAAGATGAACAATGAGTAACCACGATGTACAGGACATTTTTGAACCTTTTGAGTGTGTTTGTATCTGAGAACCATTCTAGTTTGCAGATGCTTTGTTTACCTTTCTGTCCTACCGCATTAGGTGCTGCTGCATTTCGGGTGCAAAATTTCCATTTCACAAATAAACCAGAAAAGGAAGTAAAATGAGTAAAGTTTCTCTCCTAACCCACATAGAGGACAAATTATAGAGGCCAGACAAGGATAAAAAAAAGTGTATGATTGACAGCTGACAGTGCTAGTGAAAATGTCTCTCCCCCTTAGGATATTGTTTTGATAATCTTTGCCGATTTAATACTTTATGGAACCAGAGATTTTTCTTTTGTCTGTATGGATATTTTTTGAGAGGTGGGGGTTGCATTTGTCAATTGCACATCAAAATAGGGTGGATAGACAGGAAAGTGAAATGTAAACAACAGCTCCAGGTTTGTTTTTCTCCTTGGGCTGTTGGGGAATGTTTTTGTACATGAAGGTTAACAGAGCACAGTAGCAGACTTCATCAGTTCTTAAGGACATTTGGCCAATGCTCCCACACAACTCAACTGACAGCAGTGTTATTACCTGGTTTTGTATTTTATAGTCAAAAAAAGTCTATTCTGAAGTGTGATGACTGTGTTGTGTTAAAAGGGCAGAGAATTTTAGGGGAAAATAAACCCCCTTGCATTCCAGCTTATCCTCAGATGTCAGAGGGGCTGGGGGCATTTGGGCTTAGTTTCAGAGCAATGCCTAATTTGGCACTATCCATCCAGTCACATTCAATATATTGAACTACCGTGGCTCTGGATTGACTAATAGTGCAGCACCACAGTCCAGTTGCGTTCAAATGAACTAGCATGGCCACTTGGTCACATTCATGGGGAAATCTCACAGCTGGATTCACTGATAGTGCAATGCACCTCCAATCTAGTCATGTTTAAATGAACTTACCCGGCCATGCTTGATCACTTTCAATGAGGACTATCACTAGTGGATTAATGAAGGGTGCAGTTTATTGAAGCAACAGAGTACAGATTCTTTTAGATTGCTGGTAATAAATATACTGTCTGCAAAAATGAGTGTAGGTACTTAAAAACATAAATATACAAACACGCTAAATTAAGAGAAAGCAAAATGCAGATATTTACAAACGTGTATCTACTAACATGTTAAGTTAAGAGAAAGAAAAACAACTCCATAGAGACTTTCTAAGTTTCCCTGGGAAGGTTTGAATTTCACCCAATAAGTATCCCTATGGAGGAGAAGATAAGCTCACCAGTCGGTGATGGTTTGTGATGGTATCCTCCTGACTTGTCTGCAATAGTATCTTCCCTAACATCCCCCCTCTCTTAGGCTATTTTATACTACTTTCTTACTTTCAGGTGGAGCTTGAGTGGCTCTAGTCATATGTACCTTTATTATAATTGGTGTAAAATTTCCTCGTTTTGCTTTTAAAGGTATAGACTGGAGGAAATTCAGAGCACATGCTCAGTGAAGGGTGAGCATGAGTATCCTCTAAGCTACCTTAGAGGTAAGTAGCTTTTGGGATAGAGGTGTAGTTTAGCATTATAATGATATTATAATGAGCAAAGGTCCAATCAGGACACGGTTTTGGCAAAACAATGAGAAACTGCTGGCTCAGGGTAGCAACCATGCAGCTTATCAGTTCCACAGTACCATCAAGTTCCCCTCTGCTACACACAGAGCCTGGCCACAGCGTATCCATTCCCCTCCATCTTCCATGCTCTTTCTCTTAGAGTCAAGGGCTCTAAGGTTGCAGGCTGTACCTAGGGAAATACCATGGAATAGATTTCCCACATACCAACTGCACTCTGCCATGGAAGTTTCCTTCACACTGTACCTTCTCTTGAGATGTAAGTATAGAGAGATTTCTAAGTGACCTCCAGTAATAATTCCAGACTGTAAAGCAGAATAATGGATTTACCTGTTTGTGGTATTTAAAGACATTTGCCTATAAATATGTGTATCATTTTCTGTTGGTGAGTCTATCATTTCACCACAAAGTCACTTAATCATTGACCATTTTATACACATGCAAAGTTTTTTGTGGACATGTGCTGATGTCCATTCCAGAAGAAATGTTGAACCTAAACAGTGAGTGCCCCAGTCACACTGCAGGGATCAGTAGTGCACGCACAGACCAGAAGACAGCCCAGCACATGGCATCACTGACAAAAATATTCAGACCATGGGACTTCACAGGAGTTTGGTGTCCTCAGGCTCCTCCAGCCCCAGCCATCATTGCTTCCTATTGCTCACCAGCAGCAGCAGCTGGTCAGACTCAGGGTCCTTGTACCCCTTTGGCATCTGGACACCCTTTTAGCTCAGCACTTACTTATGCCTTGCAAGACGGGTGAAATAGCCAAGTTTCCTTTCCCACAGTTGGAGAATGTAAGCTGAACCTGCAATGCAACAAAGAACAAAACATAAATTAAAGAAGTTTTCCTATGGAAATTTGCAAATATGACTCCAAATGCACCAAAGGGGTAGATCTGTTGAGTTAGTTGATGCCTTTTGTAGAAACATAATGAGTTTTCCTACTGAAATCAGATTTTCAAACATTTTTTTGCTTTTAGTTCAATGGCTCCATATCAAATTTTCTAGATTTGAAAGTAAAATGTAATGCTCATGCAAACAAAGAGTGCTCTGAATGTTAAGATACATATTTTTCCTGATATTGCTATCAGGAAAGAGGGCTCTACAACCAAACAGTTTTACCCATGTAAGACTACTAATTTCAGAGAATACCTTCTGTGGCACAGGTGTCCATTGAGTTTGGTAGGATATCACAGTTATTACTGATTGGAACTTACTAAACAGTTCTGTCGATGATGATTTGTAAGAGGTTTCAGTTTCTTCTACTGGATAAGCTTTAGGGTAGGAAAGGGTGAATGCACATCTTCCTACTTATGGATCTACCAGGGACTAATTTGAGCACCCCTGGGCTTGAGTCCACCTCTGATCTATCTACACCAAAGCTGAAGTGGGGCTAAAGAGGTGAGGACAGCTTCACTGAATTGTACCATTTCAGTCTCATACCGGTATTTTGATACCAAAAGGAGACTCTGGCAAAAAAGGAAATTAAATAAACTATTTTCAAATATTTATAGATACAATGATTCCCAGTGGAAGAGTGCTTTTGAGTTAGATTCTTTGTGAAAACAATGTGTTATTCAAAGAATGATGAAACATTTCACATCAAGTTAATTTGTCAGGGAGAGTTTTTTTCTTGGTTAGCTGAGATGGGAGTAGGGTCTTGAATACATTAATGTTGCAGTTTACTGTAGTCTTGGAGATTAAGCCTTTAAAAATACGTGCAAGTAGCCTTTCATACAGGCATGTTCCCACTGAATGCACTGACACAGACAGCACAGATCTGTGACCTGGTAGTTAGTTTCACATAAAATATTATTTAGGTAGATTATGAGTAATTCACTGGGGTCTGATGAAGTGTGTATGAAGTTTTCTTCTGTCTAAAGGACGTCATGTACAGTTTTGCTATTGATATTTTATTAGATGTCTTAAAATGTTCTTTCTTTTTGTGCTCCGAGACCTTTCTGTCTGCCCTGTGCCCATTCCTTTGTGTCTGAGGATGCCCCTGTGTAATTTTTCTTTACTTATTTTATGCAAAGGCAAATACTAATACTTGTCAATTTATTTGTGGCATTCTCAGCTGCATTGCTAATGCTCTTCTGCTTGATAGGATGTTCTTGCTTTCTGTAATTACAGTTTTGCTTATGCCCTTGAGGAAGAACATCTGCTATTTCCCACTCATGAGTTATATTTCATCCTCCCATTTCCTTGACTTTGTCCTGCACCACAGTGATGTGGTGGTCTCTGTTGACCTTTGCAGCACTTTTCTTTGGGGTTCTGTACAGCAAGACCCTCAGCCATCCTCCTCACCTTCCCCTTCCTTCACCAGCCCTTTGTGGTGTTGTCCTTAATGTGAGTGATGCATTCACTTCTCTGATTCGTCTGGGAAAGGGCAGAGGCGTGCTGGGAGCTCCTACAGCAGCCTGCCTTGGCTGGGAACAAATGTACAATGGAAGCCCGAGGACAACATGCTGCAATGCTTTTAACCCAAAAAAGACTGTGGTGGGTTGACCCTGGCTAGAGGCCAGATGCCCACCAAAGCCCACTCTATCACTCCCCCTCCTCAATTGGGCAGGGGGAGAAGATAAGATGGAACACAAGAGAAAAAAAAACTCGTGGGTTGAGACAAAGGCAGTTTAATAGAAGCAAAGCAAAGCTGCGCGCGCAGAAGCAAAAGAACAAAATATTTATTCTCTACTTCCCATCAGCAGGCGATGTTTGGCCACTTCCCGGGAAGCAGGGTTTGCATACGCGTTGCGGTTCC
The DNA here is from genome assembly GCF_000700745.2 of Antrostomus carolinensis. Lineage (NCBI taxonomy): Eukaryota > Metazoa > Chordata > Aves > Caprimulgiformes > Caprimulgidae > Antrostomus > Antrostomus carolinensis. The sequence goes on from NW_010291962.1 coordinate 26,641, forward strand.
CGGAGGACAAACGGAAGTAACGAGCAGTGTAGTCTGTCAGGGTCATGATATGTGACCACCCAGTTAGAACAGAAGATAAGAAGAGGGGGAAAACCCCACCTTCTCTTTTTGGACACTTACCAGTAAAATTCTGCCAACTTGGCATATTAGTCCCCCCATATTTGTTGACTCTATTGTTTACTGTTGCATGTAAATCAACTGAATGATCCTTTGTTCATTATTTGTTCTTACACATTTATAATTTTCTTTTAAAGTGATTTCTTAATATGAACTTGAATCAATATTCTGTATTAGGCAAATTTTGAGGGATAATATATGTATTTTTGGAATAGTAAAAATTAACTGTTTGGATTTTTTAAGATTTGTGTAGTGTTTGCTCTTCTTGTGTAATAGCTATTTTTATACACAATGCACCATTTTAATTAATAATTAATTCCTATTTTTACATGGCCAGAATTAGGTGTGGTGAATCCTAACCAAGGAGATTATGTCAAAAAATTTGAAGTGTTCAGGTTTTACAAGAGCTAGGGAGAAGACAGAGGTCATCACTCACTCATAATAGCCAAAGGGAAAAAAGTAGAAGACAGAGAGTGATAGAGCCTCATACATATATCCTTGACTCTGTCAGATCAACTCATACAGTACAGAACTGGATGAAGGTTTACCTGCTTGAAAAAGTGCTACCATCCCTCATCAACCCTTCCAGTACTGGAGTAAGTGGAGTGATCTGAAAAAGTTCAATCTTAGTTTATGGAAGAGGCTGGCATCCTGAACTCTGGAGATTTCTTCCTTCCTTGGCTCATCAGTTCATCACAGCGACTTTTGAATTAGTACTATGGCACTATTGTAGTAAAAGTTGGGATATTATTGCATTGAGATCTGCTGTCAGGTATGTATATGTCTCCCACTAGCTGAAGTGGGAACTTAGTATGAACATACAAGATGAATGGCTTACAATGTCAAGGGTAATTTTTATTGCAGAAAAAAATGTACAGAACTGGAAGAATAAGGAAATGTTTTATGTTGAAAATATAAATTGATTGGTGCACTAGCCAAAAGACTCTGTATTAAAGGATCAGAGGGACTGTGTGGTATTTGGTATTTTCATTTTTTCTGGAAGAGGATTGAGATGGGGTTTTAAAAGGATATGAGATCCTTTAAAAAGAAAAAAAAAAACCACAACAATATCTTTTATGTTTAATAAGAGGGGGATAAACCTTAGCAAGATGGAGGCTGGAGGGGAGATGAGGGTGACCTGAGCAAAGTGATAGACACTAAGATTGTTTTACTTGAAGTGCATTGAACACATTGAAGTAGGAAGGGATGAGGCTAGAAAATAGCTATAGAAGACCATGCAACTGCACCTAATGCTAACCTAGATGTTAGGGGAAAGACAGTTAAATATGAAGTGACACGCTGGATATTAGACTAGTCGAGTCCACAGAAGAACCATGTGAGAAGATGGATAAAACCTGTAACAATGAGGATCCCTTGAGAGAAATTATGAAAATTACAGATTTAGCAAAGTATAATATGGAAAATAGATGAGAAGTCCATACAGCAGAATAATAGCATGGGGGGAGACAGGCCTGTAAGCAACACGTACAGTGTTTTGCAGACGAAAACTGCTGAGTTCTTTGCATAGGCAGTGGATAACCCGGTACAGATCCCTGAAAGAAGGAACAAGCAAGAAAATTATCCATGGATGGCAATACTGAGATAGGCTTTGCTCTTCATCCCCCTGCATTACTGAAGTGAAAGAAGAGTCCAACAAAAGCGAATCTTGTTATAGAGATTAAACAAGATCTCTTATTAAAGGAGAAAAGAGAGAGAGGTATGCCTCCTTTATCTTACCCAAGGGGTGAAAAGGTGTAAATATATCAGTACTGGAATTCATTTTCAAGAGAAAAAGAAGTTAAGAGGTAGGAAAGGATGTAAGAACAAAAAAGTAACTGTTGGGACTCATAGTTGTAAATACAGAAATGTCATCAGCGAACCTCAGCACCAAATAAATAAACAAACAAAGATTAAGGATGAGGAGAAATGAACTGGGAAGAAAAAGATATGTCTGAGGCAACAGAGTAGTTAATCCAAGGAAAACAGGAGGAGAAAGGAACTGAGGGGCTAAAGGTGGAAAACTCAAAGGGTGATGAAGAAGTGTAAAGGAAACAGAAAAAAAACAAAAAAAAAAAAAAACAAAAAAAAACCAAACAACGTATCAAGTGAAATGAGTAAAGGGGAGAAAAGAAACAAAAATAGAACAGGGCAGTATGCAATCAGACCTATAAACATGCTTATATATTATCAGTGGCTTGCTCCAGAGCACAAACAGTGCTGTCCGGAAGCTTTGCTCTCATTGAAATGAGAAATGGTGACGGTGGAGCTGGTTATCTGGGAGGTGACATGGGACACTGTGCCATGTAGGCACTAATGCGATCACCAGCATCCGATGGTATACAATGGCTCTGATGTGTGCAAGAGGGGACAAGGTCTCTCCTTCCTTCTCTTCATCCCCTCTCCTCTCCTTTTGTGAAGGAGGAAAAAGGTTGAAAAAAAGGTTGTTTTTTCACACACACACTTTCAGTTTCTTGGAGTAGCTTGTACTGCACTCTAAGGGGAGATATGGGAAAAGATGCAAGCTTAAATATATTTGGGGTTTTTTTGGAGGAGGGAAGGACAAGGGACAGGCGAGTGCTGACATCTGGAGAGTGGTAACAGCTGTGAAGGCCTCAGGGCTGGGGACTTTTTTTTCTGACCTTAGGGAGAAACCGGAGAGTACTGACCACATGGAGTGGTTGCAAGGAAGACTGAGGGCAGAGGGGAGACAGAAGTGACAGCCCCTTCTTTTTGTACCCTGGAGCCTTGGTAATATAACTCTGTAAAGAGGCCAATGCATGTTCATATGAGAAGTTACTCCTTTCTGTCTGAAGTCATGTTAAAAAAAAACCCCAACCCTCTCTTTGGGCCTTGGGGCATTGCACTGTAATGAAGTTAAAAGGATAAATGCTATTAAATGTCTGAATAATGTTGCTAACATAGCTTGTCTTCCTGATCATTTTGTTAAACTACAGTAACATACAATCATGTCACCATTAATACTTCCTGCATGTGCAGGAAAAAAGAATACAAAGAGTTTGAAATATCAATTGATTTTAGGATGGTGTGTTTTGTATTGAAAACAGCTGGATGACTTATTCTCTCATATGGCTGGTGGCGGATACTGGAAACATCACACATTTTTATTGTTGAAACAGAGTGCAAACTGTTCAGAGCAATACACCTACATCTGTACCATATTATACTGTGTGCTTGGCTGCCATCATTTTATGGACTCAATATCTGTCCAAATATTATTTTTATTGGGTCCCATAACTCCATAGCTGGTCCACCTGTAGAGCCTGTGAGTTATCAAGTTAGTGTGTTTTGCCATTGTCATGTGTCCAGTTTTCAAATTAGAGTGGTCTCCAACAGGACTACAAAGAACCAGAACTGCTATTCTTATAGCTATTTTTATTTTAACTACACCCATTCCTATTTATCATTGCAGTCTGCTGGAAAAAGTCTACTTTCCAACACAGAGTTGTTTGGGTTTTTTTTTTATGGGAGAAGGGAACATGTACTGTATTCTTCATCTCCTTTTTATTGTTATCTAATTGTTCCCACACTTGATACTTGTTTATCACTATCACATTGAAAAGTAGGAATAGTTGTCCAGTTCCTGGGTTGTAAAATTTCCTTGGCACATTCCTGAGGCTCATTTAGACAGTGCGTGATCATTCAGATATCAAAGGCAGCTAGGATCCAAATTCTCCTTTGAAGACAAATAACCATTCTTAAAACCCACACAGAACATTCTGGGCAAGGCCTTATTGCCACAGCCTTTGCTTGCTCTGGTTAGCACTGACTTGAACAACACCATTTTTTCTTGGTCTTCTCTAGCATATATGTCCCTCCTCACTTTATTTTTTTTACATCTGTCTAACCCCTCTTTCCAAATTTCTACCTTCCTCTGCCCTTTCCATTTTTATTTCTCAGTAGGTATCACCTTCATGTTGTATTTCTGTCTACTTGTCCTTTTCTGATGTACCCCTGAACTGATATCTCTGGCTTCTGCCTGCCTTCTTTGCCTTCTTTCTCTGTCCGGTGTCCCACCCCTAAGTGTCTCTTCCTCCAAAGCTGTCATTGCCTCTCCAAATTTGCTTCCAGTTCCAGCTGTATTCAAGACCTTAGCTGATCCCAGGCTATAGCGCCTGCAAACTCCCAAGCTCCTTCTTTTGCCCGCTGAGGCAGAGGGTGGACAGACACCTCCAAGGCAGAGATAGTCCCAGATCCTCGGGTGTGCTGATGGAGTCACATAACATACTGGTTGTGCAAGAGTGAGCTGTCCAGGGACCTATAAGGTGTCCTGACATCAGGATAGTCCCAGACTTTGAGAACACTCAGTTCTCCACATTACCACCACATAAGGAAACATGCCATTCTTCACAGGTCTACTCTTTCCTGCTACTACACTCATCACAACTCTGTATTGCAAGCTCTACCAAACTAGTTGGCAATGTGTGGCTGCTTCAATATCATGTCAGTTCCCATATGAAAAACTGTAAGATGACCTTTAGATGCTTAGCAGATCTTAGCAGCAAGCCCACAAACTGTGATATGACTGTATTTTCAATCACTAAAATGACAACCTGACCCATTTTAAATTACTTACTCTGTTCTTGTTCCTGTATTCAGCTGATTTCACAAGTGTTTACCAACCAGCTTCAAAAGTTCAAAGATATTTTAAAAACTTTATGGAATAGAAGTACAAGTCTCAGCTTTTCAGTAAAGCCTATAGGACTAGACCTTTAATAGGACTTTATGAGAACTAAAATAGGCAGTTTCTGTGGACCACCACCGTGTTATTAGGCTTATTAAGTTGTCTGTAATGTACCCTGCGGTCTTTCCAGTCTAAGAAAGAAACGTCTGGTCCATGAAGGTTTCCATTTGTAGCTATTTGGTTAACTACATTAAGCAACTAAATAGAAAAAAAAATACATAATGCAATGAAAACAAAACTACTTAAATTAAAAGAATTTGAGGTCAAATTAGTCACACAACTGTATAAAATATCATAATTATTACAACCAGCAACCACTCTAAGATTTTACCCAGAATTAAGGATGACGATGAATCTTACTCATCTACTACTCCCCAGTAACAGATCATTATCCATGCAGTAAAGCTATCTATGTCTTAGGCTCTAAATAGACGTGTGTTTATGTTGCCCATGAGCTCATTCTGATTCAAAGATGTTTAATTACATCACTAAAGGACTAGGTTCATTTACTGTAGTCTGCTTCTTTCTTAGGGTTTTTTTTTAAGATTTAGGCTTTACCCTTTGCTGATGTAACTATACAGCTTCAGGAAAGGAGCTTGCTGGTTACCCAGAAAAGCTGAAAAATACATTGGGGAGCATTCACATTTGCCTATCATACACATGGAAGTTGGCCCATCTCCTCCGACAGACATGCTCCAGACAAATGCCTGAAAGAGTAGAGCACTGAGCCGCACTGACATCAGTATTTAAATGGGTAATCTGTTATCACATAAGACAGACTGATCAGTTGTAAATTAATTTTTTCTCTCATTAGCAAAGAATTAAATTAAATGGTAGTGGGAGCAATGACTTAACTTTGGAAACTGGCGGGTGGGATTAAACATGACTGCCTAAAGCGGGTGAAAAAGGGCTAAATTTACACAAGGTGAATGCACTCCAGAGAGCTGAAAAACCTAGTATCTTATATTTTAATTAAGAAAGGGATTCCTTTCACTTAGTTTTTGCTGGTAGGCAACTTTTATTCTAAGTTAGTTGTCCAAATTTTCTCAATAGACATTTCAGACAAATGTTTCCAGAGGGTAATCAAACATTGTCAATTTCAGCTGAGTGAAATAGCCCTCTAGAAGCTCCCATCTCTCTTTGCTGAGTATAGTGGAAGCCTGGACAACTAGCTTGATTAGACACCTAATTTAGAGAAAAACATTATGTTTAGGGTGTATTTTAGTTATATTTCTAAGGTGTGCAATAAACAGAAGCTTTTTCATAAACAGTTTTTATCCTCAGTGTCCCAATATGACCCTCAAACATAACTTACAGAAACATTTGGAGATCTTATTTGGGGAAACACTGGATACCTTATCAATGTCTATAAATACTTGAGGTGAGGGATCCAAATGGATTGGACCGGGCTCTTTTCAGTAGTACCCAGTGACAGGACAAGGGGCAATGGGCAAAAACTAGAACACCGGAAGTTCCACACATACTTAAGGAAAAACTTCTTTACTGTGAGGGTGTTGGAGCACTAGAATAGGCTGCCCAGAGAGGTTGTGGAGTCTCCATCTCTGGAGATGTTCAAAACCCACCTGGATGCTTTCCTGTGCAACCTGTTGTAGGGAACCTGCTTTAGCAGGGGGCTTGGACTAGATGATCTCCTGAGGTCCCTTCCAACCCCTCCCATTCTGTGATTCTGTGATTTCTCTATGTGTTTGTTACCTGCATTGCTCTGTCGTGTTCTTAATAAGAAAGGCCTGTGATTCTGAAGTTATAAAGAGAACTGAAGTTCACAGGTATGACATGTTTCTCTAAGAAGCAACCAGATGGGAACAATTGCCAGACAGCCCTGGACAAAGACAAGATTTGCTGAGCTAAATCTAGAGGCAATGTACATTTCCCTCTATAAAAGAGATTGTAGCTTGAAGTCAAAACCATCAAGCTTACCCAAGGGTTACAGAAAGCTGAAGTAGTCACCAGAACAACTGGAATAGATATATTTCCTTGGAAATTTTATTCCAATTTTAAATGGTAAAGCCTTCAGTCTGGAATACAACTACGTAAAAATGACCAGTGAACTTGGCTGTCAGTCTACGCAAAATATTTGAGAGAATGAAATTAATAAATAACTGAAGGTTCTTTAAGCCCTAAAATGTTGTTGGAATTAGCAGAAAACTAAATTCCTGGTATCCATGAGGCTTATTGAGACAGTCATTTTACATCACTACAGTGAAAACTGAAAGTAGCTCTATATGTATCACCAGTTTCAGTAAAAATGGCATGTTAATATGCACAAATAGACATGGAGACTTTGGCCTTAGTCCATGGGTTTATAGGGTTTGATTTGCTTATTTAGGTTGGCTTTAGCTGGAAATGACTGCAAGCCATATATTTCCATCGTCAAATGAGATAAATAGCCATGAGATTTTATTTTCACATAATTTACAAATCGAGCACCATTAAGACTGATAGTATCACGGGGGTGTGGAATGGTTAACCAAGGCTTACTGGCAACTTCTTAATTAAATATAAAAATGACCTGGTGCTTCTTATATTTTCATACTGAAAAAAACATGGGTTTGCACTTAACCGTCTTCTGAGCATAAATATATGGCTGAGCAGCACTCAGTAATTTTGAACTAAAGTTCACTCTCTTTCTTGAGTATGAAGTTTGGCAACCCCTGTTGAAGTCATCTCAAACGGCACCTTCATGGGGCCATTTCCCTCCTGCCCATTGCACTGTGAGGCAGCAACCTCAAGCACAGGGATGTGAAGTATCCTAAATCACTGGCCAGATCTCATCGATCAGCCAGTATTTTAATTTCCTTAGGATAAAAATCTCCAAATACACAAATGCTGAAAAAGAAGAATAATGAGAATCTTGGATGGAGATGTTTCCCAGTTAATACAAATGGAGGTATACAGAAAAAGGCAGATTATATGTGATTTTCTTCACTTTCAGGAAATTATATGAAGCAATTATCTTACAAGTTGTCAATTTATATATTTAATATTGGTCAATCTCTTTCCTGGCTTGTTCAGGATATATTGGCTTAGACCAGAAATGCCCTTTATGAAATTGCTCGTATCTACTTACTGGCAGGAAGGCAGAGCTATAAAAAACTGCCCCTTGGAAAACTGTGGAACTGAGAACATCAGGAGTCCCAACTGTAGATGAGCAAGTGAGCCACCATCAGTGGTGTGGGGAAGGAAGGTGAGGAGAACAGAGGAAAAGAAGCCCCTGTACACTGGTGGGAGAGGCAGAGGAATAAAAGGCATAAAAAAAGTCTCAGTTCTTTCCAGGTGAAATCTCTTTCCTTCCACTCAGAAAAGATGACTTCCAGATCCTAGCACTATCAAAGGTTTGAAACAACACTGAGGTGAATACACAGGTAGTTTTGAAGGTCAACACTGCAATCAGCTTGGCTGAAGATTTTAGCATACAAAATTAGTACAATATTTAATGTGAATGACTCAAGAGTAAAGCTGTTTTGGTCCTAAAATGTTGATGGTTGTGTTTTCATTTACTGTCCTGTGTATCTCACAGTACAAAATTTGCTAGCTCGTGTTTTTTCTGAAAATTGGTGACTTAATGAATTCCTGCCTGAAAATCTTTGTCTGAGTTGTACATTATGCAACTCCATTTAAATCACAGCCAGACAAATGAGACTCCTTCCAGTATTTTGATCTGAGTTGGGCAAAGAGCAAAAGACATGGAGAAAAAGAAAAGACAACCTAAAGCTCATCTCATTTAACAGATAGCAGTAACTATCTTAAAAGTAATTGGCTTATTATGGATACTTTAAGCATCTACAGAAAGCAGCTTTCCATACCCACAGTAAGGTCATTAGTGAGGGAGAGAGAGAGTTCGCTAATACCACAATCAACTTTCCTGTGCAGACACTGAGCTGGAAGCTCCATGTTTTGACAGATTTCTCTCAAAATAAAGATTCTTGGCACTTTAAGGAAATAGTAGTTGCAGCAGAAAAATAAGCAAAGCAGAATCCTTGCTTTGAAGAACCAACTAAATTTAGACCTACATATGTGTAGATTTTGCTCCCAACATAAGAAGTTCAACGAGATATATTGCTACTAGGTATGACAGCAAAAGTAATATTGCCACTATGCTCCATTATCATTCTGTACAAAATCAATATCAAAACAACTCAAGTCTAGACACATAAATGTCAAACTATTTAATGAGAAGCAGTTAGTGCAGAAAAAAACACTTAAATGGCAATTGAGGTAGTCTGATGGATCTTAAAGTAGCTTACCAGGATTTATGTAAGATAAAAACAGTTTAACTAAGCATGTAGAACAAAGCCTGGGGGCTTATGGCTAAGAACGATATCAGAAGAACATCTAAGCTCTTTATCATACCTGTCAGGTCCTAGTACTTGGCTGTTCTGTCAAAGGTGGAAGGCCTTCTAAATCTCCTAATTTCCTCCTTGATTTTAGGTTTTAGGTTACTTAATAAAATGCTCACAAAATAGAGTGCTCACAAAATAGAGCACCTAGTTCACAAAAACGTTTGAGTTATTCCTGCTACTCATATGAAACCTATTATTTTTCAGAGTGCTTTATCCACTTTTTATATGTCATTCCCTATTGAGAGCTGACAAGGAGGTTATTAGCAAGTAATATCCTCCCAGAAATGGAATTTTGGAGTGAGACAGGCAGCAGAAATTAACACTTAATTAAAATACTAAAATGGCTAAACACTGAAACTCATTTCAGTCAAGGAAATAAGAGGGATGGAAGAAGTAGAAAATATAGAGGCATTAACTTAAAAATGACCAAATATTTTGTTCTTAGCTTCTAAAGATTATCTTTTAATTCAAGTGGCTTTTTTTAGCTTTTAAATAGACCTAAAATAAAAAAGAAAATGAAAGATAGTTAGGGCTTAGGTGGAGCAAAGTAGGTTTACTTGGTTCATAATTCAGTTTATTGGTTCACAGCTCATTGTTGCTCTGTGTGCAACCAAAAGAAATGAATCAGTGTTTTTCTGATGTGGTCACAAAACAAACAAAAAAACCCCATAATTAAATGAAACCTAGTTGGGGTATTGCAATGCTGAAAAAACCATACATTCAATGGAAATAGAACTATAGGATATTTTATTGTCTAAGACATCTTTCATTTCACAGCCTTCAGCAGAAGTAATTAACAGACATCTATAGCACAGTGAACTCTGTGGGGAAATTTGTCACTGATTTCCCTGAAATCTAGAGGAGAAGGCCTTTGTTTTACATAGGAAAACTTACCCAGTAACTGAATAAATATGAATTTAAATAGAAAGCTATTATAACCTCAACACTAGATCTTGTAGATTTTGATCAGTGTGCATTATTTAAGATAATTAAAGCAATTCACAATATTCAACTTAAATATCTCATTTGAAGTATTCAACTTGCCAAAATGAGAATGAAAAAGATCATTAAATGGCTGGTTCTGGACCAACATCTTGTGATGCTTTTACTATAACCAGCCCAAGAGGAGGAGGTGCAGTGCTACAGTGGGGAAGACAACCTGTTATAAACTCAGGCATGTTAAGCCTGGTTATAGACAGGTGCCCATATGGCCAACTATACAACAGGCACAGGTCACTGAGGAAAAGAAATGGAAGACCTCCATGTGTGACACCAATCATTTTGCTCCTCTGTGCATGTTGTCTCCAAAAGTAGATATTTCTTATCTATACCCAGAAGATCTACAAAAGGCTTTATCTGACTTAGGCTTTTCAAGTGAGTAAAAAATTTTGTTAGATTTTTTTTTTCAAACACTACCACATAGCAAAAGAGTAGGAAATTTCTAATAAAATGCAGTGTACTTTTTAAGGTAACAAATAACTGTCTTATCTATTCTGTGTGACGATCATGAATATAACTAAGCAATGCCTGACTTCAATTATGACAGCAATCTCATTTAGTCAGTGGGATACTTGCAGGCTTAACATTAGGAAAAGATTTAAGGATTTTGAAATCATTTTTTTGTCTTCAATATCATTGTATTCTGCTTAAGACACCCTGGCATGTTGATGTGCAACTCACTATTTATGATCCATTGTCTTTTTCAGCTTCATGGAGGAAACCATTTTGCTTTAAAATAGGATATATCCACCTGGAGAGCAGGATTTGAGTGCTATGTCCTGTGTGTTTATACTATGAGGATGAGAACTTTTACTTGGACAGACTTCATACTTCACAAGTCCTATAAAACTAAACTGTCGAGCCACCAAAGGCGACTGCAAGGTCTCTGTATGAGTATTGTGTTAATCTGAGAGGGAGGATGCATCACACTAGAAAAGTAGTTTGCAGCTTGTGGTTTAGGTCTTCCATTTCTGATTGTATCCTCCTACGGAAAAAAATCCCTGAGCTCAAGGAACCCTCCAGTCCTCTTCTACCACTTTGACTGACGTACCTCTCTTTGGGCTAAACTCATCTTCTGTACCACAGAGGTGGAAGTGACATTAGAGGGGACAATAGAGAAGGTAAAAATATTTATGGGGAAAGCCATCACCCATCCTTTCTACTCATCCCTAAGAAAATTTATGTAGGTAATCAGTGCAGACTGTTTGCTGCTTCCTCCTCTACCCTATACCCTCAATTATTTCCATAGATAAGCAGGATCTCAGCTCAGTGGAAACCCGTTAGAGTAAGGAAACAGCCTCCCCATCTGTCTCCAAAGGTAATGAAATTCTCCCTCAAAAACCTGATGTGAGATCTTCCAGGGATGGGGCGTTTAGGAAATAGAGGAAAACTATTATCACTCTACCAAAGAAACTCTGAAACAACGAGTTGCTAAATGATCCCAATCTTCACCACACTGTGTTTGGGCTGTGAATTTCAATTCTGCCAAGAATTTTGATCACAAATCTCATTTCCTGTCAGTTACTTCTAAGAAATCAATTTTAATCCACACAATAGTTTTTGGCTAATCACATGCTTTTATTATCGGACCAAAGCTGTAATTTGCTTTATACTCTGGTCTCCATGCTCTTCTAAAAGCTTGTCAGCTCGAGGTGGCACCACGTTTTTTTGCCATGGCTTTGCACAACCATGTGCTTTGTTCATAAACCACTTTCGGTAAAATAAGTAGAGGATATAACTGACTGTAAGAAGTCACAGCATTACAGCATGGGTGCACTTAATGTCATCTAGAGACATAGTTTGCTGAAGACAGAAGTTTAGAATTAGCGCTGCAAGTTAAATGTGCTGACTATTTCTAAGTGAAACCAATCCTCTAAACACTTAAGAACTTTCTTAATTTTCAGCATATGCCACAGACTTCAAAGGAGGGTCAAAGTCCAATAGTTTGAAGTAATGACAAGCCAGAAATGCCCTAGAATATTGGCTAAATAAGAAAATACTATTGTAGTAAGTGTTTCTAGGTGGTACTTTTACATTTAGCTTTTCAAGTTCCTATCGCGTGTGTAGATTTTCAATTTTAGAAGACACATAATGTTACCTTTTTAAAATAAGGGTCTGGAAAAAGATAGAGGACAGTGGTATTTGTTATGTCCTTTCGTCTCTGATTAAATATTTATAATTGAGATAATTATTCTCTGACAACAAAACAAAAGTGTTAAGAAAATATCCCTTAAAGAAATAATCACTCAAAGTGCTATTTTACCACTTCTACTACTAAGCCTAGTTTATATATGTAAACAAAACAATTTATCTTTAGAATATACCCAGGCACTGTGTCACCAGTTTCTCCTTCCCTGCAAAGCTGACTTACAAAGGGCCTCAGGCTTACGCTATTGCTCTGTGGAGAGACATTTTTGTCAGAATGGGATATGTGTGTCAGAAGGAGCAATGATACATTATAATCACTGTAAATATGAGCCAGATTAAAACGATCAGAAAGACTAAAAACAATAATTAAAATGTCTTCCCCCACCCTGTATGTGGCAGTCATGATTTAACATCAAGGACAGAAACAAGCATGATGGGAACAGCAAAGAAGATGTCAAGGATTACACAAAATAATTTCCTGAGGTCGTCAATTGCTAACACACGCATCACATTTGCTCTATGCTTGCAGTCAGTGTCTGCTCTTTTATTTTTTTTTTTTATATATTTTATCATTTTTTAGTATAAGATCTTGAGCCAGAGAGTTGGACAGATGAAAGGAGACTGAGGGAGGATGTGAAGAAAGCAAAGGGAGGGGGAGATGAAAAATTGAAATAGCTCAAGGAAGCAGCATAAAAAATGCTTGGGAAGTGCTTGAAAGAGCACTGCAAGAGGATGGATGAGTGATGAGTCTGGAGATGTCTTTCATGTGAGGGAATCTGTCACTCTGAAACATCACTCTGGATCACCTCCATTCTCAGTGTTAAAATCACAGGTCATAGAATCATAGAATCATGTCATATCAGGTTGGAAGGGACCTCAGGGTTCCTCTGGTCCAACCTTTCTTGACAAAAGCACAGTCTAGAGAAGATAGCCCAGCATCCTGTCCAGCTGAATCTTAAAAGTGTGCGATAGTGTCTTTCATATTGTGTCAATTACTTTGACCTTGACTAAAACCCTAGAGAGAGAGAAAATTTACTCATGTTGCAGTGATTTTTTTTTTTTTTTCCCCTGAAGTGACAATATCCCTGATGAAAACCACTTTCCTTTGCAATAATTTTTTTCTTGGGAAAATAGCCCACTCTGGTGTGTTCCTTTTATTCCTAAAAAGTTGGACATAAACCCTGTATCAAATTAGTAAAATTCCTATCTATTTCTTATTACAAGATAAATGCAACAAAACAACAAAGTACCAATTAAATAAATCTCACATTTCCTGCCAAACCATGGTGTCCTTGTTATACCCCTGAAATATGAATAACTTGTGTAGGGATCTTTGATTCCTTTATAAAACACCTACCTTTCTTGGTCAACAAAGCTGAAGGAAAAAAAAACCAAGGACCTTAAAGATCATCTGGGATCTCTTGTGTAGGACTCTTTTCAGATCAATCACATTCGCAGTGTCCCTTCAGTAAGGGAGTGAAATGATGGGATATTTCACCTTTCCAGATGACCAGACCCCTTTGCTTTCAAGAACGTCTAAGTGAGAATACATTGCAGCTGGTTGCACTATTGAGAACAGTTGGATAATCTTTCACTCTCAAACATTGACAGAGTAGCTTCAAAGCATTCTCCTTCTATCTCTCATCCTTGCATGTCGGACTGTGCTGTAGGCAGCGTGACAGCTGAACATATGGGTTGTAGGTAAGAACGTATGTAGATGGCGAAAGCTGGGTTCTATCTCAGGGAACTGCTGTATGGATTTTTGTGCACACACACATGTATTTCTAAGGCACAGGGGATGTGAAAACATGTAAAATGTTAATCTGGTGTTACAATCATAGATACTATAAGGAAAGATACAAGGTTTTAACTTCTTTCCTTAAATCTCTGGTTGCATGTGGGCTATTTTCACCTGGTTTCTAACAGTAATTAGTGTAGCTGACATTCATAAGATTTCCAGATTTTGAAACAATTATTTAATCGCTTAGATTACTTTCTTGCTTGAGCAGAGGGAGTTGGACCAGATGAACTCTAGACATTCCTTCCAACTTCAACAATTCAGTGATTCTGAAATCAATGTAGTAGTGAGCTGTAAGGTCCAATTCTGACTGAAATTTTAAGGTCTATGTGGGTAGTCTTTGGCATTTGTGTGAGTTCAACAGGCTTAGCCTCCTGCAATTTTGAACACCTGTTGAGCAGGAGGAAGAGAGGGCATGGGTGAATCCATCTCTTTAGTGTGCCATTGCTTCTGATTTGCTCATGTTTAGGAATGCATATAATATGATAACATCCTACCAGAACAAAGTGAAACTCCCAAGGGATTTCATGTAAGAAAAGTTCCTTTTAGGATTACCACTGCAGTGATAACAACGTATCTAGACCAGTAGTGTTTCTAAATAAAAAAGATCATATTTGCTAACACAGAAATGCCTTCAAATTATTCTCGGTATCTGCTATTCACAGGACTGATTTTGGATTCTAAAGACAGACCTTTTTTAGACCTCAATGAATCAGATTAACTCTTAAGACTCATGAACTTCTTACAGAAGCTCACACAGATGAAAAGGAAGCTAGGGTTTGGCATCTTACTTTGTATCTCATAAACCTCTTCCCTGCAGAATTCTGGTGATTTCAGATGTGTTACCATTTCTGAGATGTAGGAGGAAAAATGCTAAATAAAAAGGTAATGTCATCTTTCATGTAAATACTAATATTATATGCAAAAAAATAATAGACCTGTAGTAATATTTATGCTTACTGCTTTTTCTTCCTTTGCAAAAAGTCAGACGTGGTTTTTTTTTTTATCACCAATTGCTAAAAATGAAGTGGTTATGCTAACCCTAGTGCATTCTAGGTCATTCCCAGTGTGCCTTCTGGAGTGCAACAAAACACAAGGAAATTAATAGGTTGTTCAGAGACTCAGCTTGTGATTCTACTCAAATAGACAACACAGACAGCTCTTCACATGTTAAAATGAAATATAGCCCATGAGGAGAGCTGGTGTAGTTGTGTGAGGAGTATGGAGTAGACATTTATTGTTTGTGGCACAGTCCTTGTATTCAGGAGATGCAAAAGCATGTGGGCCAGGTATAGAACCAGGGACTATTAAAATGCTCTGCACCATGGAAGCAGACACAGCACTCAGTGTGCTTACGGGCCACTCAAGGTCAGTTGGCCAAGGAAATGGATTCCTATCCTAGAGCAAATTACAGAGGCAGTGTAGTTATATAGCCAATGAAAATGTTGGCTAAACTGCATGATCCCACCATTGGCTTTGGCAAAGAGCATGTACAGAAACCAGGAATTTGGTTTTCCCGATGGGCAGTAATTTGTTAACCTGGCGAAACATTACTGACATTAGTTGTGTCTATACCATCTATTTTAATTTGATATGTCAACTCAAATTTCCAGTTATTTTTCTTTATTCCTTTACAACAAATTGTTCCAAATCTGACCTTAACTGGAATTGTCTTACAAAAGTTGATCTCAGAAAAGTTTTCTATCTGTATTTTGAAAAGATTATAAAGTTACCCTTAAGTTACCTTTTAGGCAACTGAGAATACAGAACTATTAGTGTGCCAGAAAAGTTTCTTTTGCCACAAAAATCCACTATCTTATGATATCCTTCATTGCTTTGTCTACTCTAATTTTAGAAGTTTCAGGTGATTGCTCTTGCTTTTCTCTTGGAACATTCCACAGCTTAATAATTTTTTTTTTATTTTTTTTTTTTTTAGATTAAGCCTAATTTGTTTCTTTGTTTGTTTTCCATGTGGAAAACAAAAACATTATAAAAATGGGTTGGTTATTTTATTACTTTAATTTATCTTACCCTTCCTTTTATATTCATATTCCACAAGTATTCTACCAGATAAGGACTTTTCAATTAATTAGAATATTAGCAAATATTATGTATCATTAGGAAAATGCTGATTCTATCTGTGAATCCCACTGAAAGAACAACATCAAAAGTTTCCCTGACAATAAAAAAGAGGAGCAGTACTGTGAATTATTTGTCTGATGAGATAAGTCTTCAATCCTTTTATTACTTCTAGATAAAGATGTAAAAGTGTTATTTTTTGTTATTGTTTTATCACTGAGAACAAAATTTAAAGGTGGGAGCTACTTTTAAAGTGGGGGTGGATTTTTCTTTTTTTGAAGTTTCTTTTTTCTCTAACAAGTGAGGGGAAAAAAAAAAGAAGAAGAAGAAGAAGAAAGCTATTCCCTTCACTCTTGTGTTTCTAGAGGAATAAAACAAAATAAGTAGAAAAAGTCTAAAGAATTCCAGTTATATAATCATTTCACATAAATAGCTTGCTTTACAGACTGTTCATAAATACAAAAATAAGTAAAATTTGTTATTACAAATGGTTCATGCACTCAATCCTTCATCTCACAATATCATAAGCAACAAGTCCTCTGGTAATGCAGACAATTATTCTTCTTTATAATACTTCTTAAGATAGCTAATTTGTACAGTTAGAAACTTTTTAGAAATGCTCACCAGCATCAGGTTTGGAAAAGCACAGAAGAGTTAAAACTAGATTAGAAGTTGTCTCACCAGATTAGACTGCTCAAAGAGTGAAGGAAAAAGATTAGAAAGTAAATAAAAATCTCCGTGCAGATTGAGGGGAATTAGGGTGACAAAACAAGAAACAAAGAAGCCTTCCAAGAGGGATTGCTATGCCTTAGAGCTTGCTCCTCCTGCATGCTCAGCAGTCATGCCCCTACCCTTATCCTTACCTGCGGAGCATCTCTGGTTGGGAAAGGCCCTGAGCTGCAAATCGTTGGAGGCTGTGCGAGTGTTCAGGGGATCATCACTGTGAGCTTTCCTGTTTTCTTACTCTTCTCTAAGCATCTGGTTTTGGCCTTTCCCTCACCTCACTATAACTAGATGTTAGTGCCCTGAACACTTGCATGCATGCTTCTTGACCCCCAACAAGGAGCAAGAGGTCAGGAGTTTTGTGATGACCCTAGAAGGCAGGTCCTAGGACCTGGGGCAACCTCCACAGAGAGGCAGAGGAGTGCCACAAGGTTGGAGGGGTCTGTGGGGATACCAGTTTAAAGGGCAGCACAAATTTGCTATCAGCCCTGAAGACTAAACGGCACTGCAGCTGCAGACAATGACTGGGCACATATCTCAGCTCTAGAAATTGCAACCAAAGAAAATGCACCCAGAACCATCCAAGGAATTGTCTATTGGCTTCAGAAGTCATATGAGAGGTAACAAGTGTAGGTTCACCTCACTGCTCTGCCCCCTTCTGCCTCAAGCACAAAGTATAAAACATAGGTATGTAGATGACCGACTCATGTGAGAAATTATGTCTCTAACTTAATGACAAGAGAAGTCCATTGTGATGCTGGAAACCTCTGCTCCAGTTTCTGCTGCACCAAACAATTGTTTACACAACATTAACAACTCTAAGAATA
>NW_010291962.1:44421-69424 GCF_000700745.2 Antrostomus carolinensis
AACCCCTGGTAGCACAAGTGTAAGGTTTAATTGTGCTTCGGATCAGTTGCAGCAGATGTGGTCTTGGACTACCTCATCACTCCAGCACAGTGTGACCAACACGCCACCAACACTTCCACAGCTACATTCAGGGTGTGTCCAGAAGTTTCCTATTTGACCTGAGAGCTGTTCTAACTCAGTTGAGTGAACATTTTATTATAGGCCATACCAGTGGCTTGTATCTCTTGTTTACAGCAGAAAAACTCCAAGAGACACCCCCCTCCTTCACCCCACCCGCCTTGGGAAGGGATTTCTTACAGGACTTTGCCTGCTTGTCTTTGCTGATCATAGAATCATAGAATGTTGTGAGCTGGAAGGGACCCACAAGGATCATAGACTCCAACTCCTGTCCTAGCATAGGACAATCCCAAGATTCTGACTGTGTACCTGAGGGTCTTGTCCAAAGCTTCTCGAATATTGTCAGGCTTGGTGTCATGACCACCTCCCTGGGGATCCTGTTCCAGTGCTCCACCACCCTCTGGGTGAAGAACCTTTTCCTAATGTCCAACCTAAAACTCCTCTGGTGCATCTTCCTGCCATTTCCTCTGGTCTTATTGTTGGATGCTATTGACTATCATTGATGCTATTGACTACATTGCCCTCCACCCATATGCTCATCAGGGTTTTTTTTTCCTCTCTCAAACAGGCATTTGCCTTTCATGTTTTATTGATTCAATGAGCCAGAAGTTGGAAGAGAGTTTTCTATGCACAGCAGGGCTATGGATGGGCAGAGACCCAGCTGGAGGGGGGGTTAGGAAACCCATAGACATGTTTTTTCATGGTATCTTCAGTTCATCATAAATGATGTAGCTTTATTTTTCCATACGCCTCTCTTGTAATCATCTTCCTACAGAAAGAAATATAGGAAATGTGTTTTGCTTTTAAGATCATATCCTAAATATTATAGGCATTCACAGAATAATCACAAATATGTTCTTTGACAGTTTAAATGAAGGTGTCTTAACATGTGAAACCAGATTTTACTGGATATATTTAGCTTTTGGATAAATGAAGGAAATAATAAAGATGACTGTTTCTCATTCCACACATTTAGTAAATTGAGCTTATATGATAACTTTCATAGGATAAATGTTAGTTTAAATTATCTGCATTTGACCTTTAAGCTAGTATTAAAATGCTAAACCAATTTATGCTGTTAAAATGCATTGAACAAATTATATGACAATAACTCTTATACAATGTGAAGCAATTTTGATGATCTTTAAAGATAGTGGATGGTATTTATGATAACAGCTCTAAGCGCCTTTATATCACAGCTGTGGTGAGGCTTAATGTGGCAGGAACTGTCAGACTGGATCAATACATGCTTTTCAGGCTTCTTTTGGTGCCATAATCCAGCCCCTGCAAGAAGTGACCTCATGAGCTGCCTAAGCTCTTGTTGTTCTTGTTCTGTTTTGTTAATTGAAGAATATCGAGGCTTATGAAAATGACAAAGCTGAGCTAAAGCTAATTATGAAAGAAAAACAATAAAGCCAGGGGTGAGTCTAGGTCAGCTTTCAGTGGGAGTCCAGAGTCTACTATATTTTTTCTGCCATCTGTCTGCTGGTGTTTGAGAGAAGAAACTAACATTTCTTGCATACTAAATCAGTGAGCAAAATCAAGTAAGTCTTTTAGTTTTTCCAGAGAAGCCTTTGTTGCTTTAAGAAAAAAACCACCAACTCACTAAGAGGAAGCTGTAGGTGACAACACGCAAGTTGCAGACAAATAAACCACTTGTCTTTGCTATTTATTTCTCTCTTATTTTACCTGTGGCCCTCTCTAATACCTGACTCTCCTACTGCCTTACACAGCCAGGCACAAAGGCTGTGGGATCAGGCCCTTCAGCGATACGAAGGTACTAACACCTTGACTTATTCAATCTAACAAGGGCTTCAAGGATAAAAAAAAGAAAAGCTTTTACCATGAAGGCAGAAATATCCTCAGCGATGAGAGTGAACAGTGTTAGAAACCTCAAGGGAAAACATAACCTCGCTGTTAAAATGAATTCTTACTTTAATTTAAAAGCCTTTTGTATGGAAGCACTAGGGCAGAGAGCTTAGCACATTCATCCACTCAGGACTCAGATGACTGTAAGCAAAAATATGACAGATCCCTAAGCCAGTTTGTAAGAAATTGTCTAATACCTGGACAGAGTCACCAAGTGACAGCTGCAAATAATTGGCTGAATCTTTTCTTAAGTATTTTAGTAATATACAATAGATTGTTAGCCATAAAAAACCTCTCACCGGGATACCAGTCCTCGTGCAAGGTCTAATACTCCTTCAGGAATCCTGTCCTTCTCTGGGTCTCAAGTTTAATTGTCACAGCAATTTCTCTGCCTTTGGGAAAGCTCTGCTGCACCAAAGCCAGATGTGTTTCTTATTGGATAATAGCTCCCCTCACATTTCATAGAAAATATTGTGCTGAGTCCAGCTGTACATTATACATTCGATATGCAGACACTAAATTAAAATATAAATGACCTACGTAAGTGGCATGTGATTGATGTTAATGCTAGAGAAATGTAAAAATGAGGTTAAAAATCTAACCTAAACATGTAAAAAATGCCTTATATTTTTCTAGAGAAGGATTTAATGCTGGAGGACTTCAGGTGAATGTTTTTAAACACAGGCTACTAATATTTTCAAACAATCCATGCGCATTCATGCAAGCATATTCCAGAGCTATCTTTACTGCAACTAAAGTATTTGGATAAAATATCACTTTTGAGATATGAGCACAGCTTCCTTACCCTTAAAATTAAGTGTGTGAGTGGAGTTAATTTTTTCCTTAAATACCACAAACTCACAGTAACATGACAGCAGTCCCTATCATACACAGGAGTGCAGTCCCAACAGACAAACAAATTAAACTGAAGGTCTCCCAAATCAGTACTTATGGACAGGGTAGTGTATTTCTACTTCATGTTGCAACAAAAATAATCTAGTATTGATGTGTCATTACCAAAAGCTGCTTAAATCATGGTGATCTACAATGACAATCAGAAAGAGATGTTAAAAACAAACAGAATGAGGTATTTAAGTCCTGTCTAATAACTAAGACAGAAATCTTTGAGGGCCTTAAGAACCAAGGAAAGAAAAGTGACCCACAAGGGATGTTTTGCCAGAAATATTGAATATGAATGCATGGGTATAGTTAAAGCAGGTAGCTTAGAACTGAGGGGTAAAACTTGTGGTTTAAAATATGCTTCTGTTTTCTCAAAGCATTTTTGGATTTTGCAGAGGATTTCTGCAAACAGCTGGGGCAGCCATGGAAGCAGGCATTTGGGAATTTTCCCTGCATGTAATCCCTCTGGATGGGGTGGGTATGCTCATCGGCAGCAGTCCTGGGCCCCAATGACTCTGCAGCATCACAAAACAGAAAGGAGAGGATTATATTAAAGAAGATACAATGCTAAACAATAGGATACGAGGAAAAACCCACCTAGGAAAGACTCATGTTGTCACAGTGCTGTCCTCTGCCTGGCAATCACAGCCCCTCTGCTTGCAGGGCTTTACAGGGCATCCTCAGTATCCTACATGGACCAGCAGTCCCAGGCTGCTGTCTGCCCACACATGGGGCAGCGGGTGCGTGCAGGCCCACAGTTCGGCTTTGCAGATCTCTAGGGCCAGCTAAAGAGGGAAACCTGGGCTCCATGTTGTCTCAAGTGAGTGTTGGAGGTCTGAACATCTCCTGGAGCAAGGAGCAGTGCCTGAGATCTCCTGACTGTCACCCTCACAGCCTTCCCCTGGGATGTGGCTTCACCTCTCCCCAGCCAGCACTGAAGCCAGGGCTTCCCAAACCCCGCTTTCCCTGACCTTACAGCATCCAGCCAGCATCAGCCTCCGCATGTTGCAGGGCTGAATCCTGGCCCATGGGCTATTTTCTTGCTGCTTCTTGTGATGGAGAATGAACTGGGGTGGGGGGCAAGTCTGCTGCATCCCATCTGTCCCAGAGCAGCCCACAACAGCGTGCTGAGCATTGCACCCACACAGGGGAAGCAGGGTGGGCCTGTTTGGGTTTTGTGGGTTTTTAGCTTCCCTCTCTTAACCCAGAGGAGAGAAATTAAAAGGCTGAGTTTGCTGTGGCTTCATCTTTGTTCCCCTGTCTCTTCCTCTTCCACTATCCCTGCTGGGGCTGGGGACGTGCCTGGGGAGTCTCCACTAGTCACGGGTAATCCTGTTTGGCAATTTTGGCCAGACCTTTGGCCCAGGAGCTAATTCTCTTCTTTGGTTGAACTCTCACTGCTTCACTCCATCTCAGGCTTGCAGGTTAAGAGCAGGCTCAGGCTCCAGTTTCCAGCTGCTGCCTCTCCACTGCAATCTGTCTGAGGGAGCCATCCTCCAGATGCTTGAGGAAACCACTGCCTTTTTTTTTTAAAGGATTAAAGCTTATAATGAATAATGATGATTATTAGTTGGATTGGAAGAGTCCACTCATGAATCAAGTCCTTTCTTCCAAGACATTGCCCAGATTTAGAGCTCTTCAAAATAACTCACGATAAGAGTGGTGTTTGTTGCCCGTTATTCATGGGCTGAAAAGAAATTACTTCCAATCTAAACACATCCTTAGTCTAAAAGCAAATATTGCTTCATGAATCCAACACTGATCACATCTTTTTCCAACATGACAGGAACTGAACCCAGACAGACTTTTTTTTCTGTGTTTATTAAGAAATCCTTTGAAGCTGGTGGTGACCCCTCAGAAAGTTTATGCAGAATAGCCATGCTTAAGGAATTCACATTATTGTCTCATAAAGAGACACATTTTAATTTCACTCTGTCTATCTTTGAGGAAAGAAAGCAGTGGACAATACTGCTCTACATGAGACAATGGAAGTACTGTAAATTGGTAAAGCAGAGCTCTTTTTTTTAATGCAACAAATAGCCAAATGCATCAATTAAGGAAGCTCCAGGAAGGAGCAGAAAAGAGCATTAAGCAGACAGAGAAGAACACCAGGAGGGAGAGAGCAACATGTTAAGGCATGTAAGGAACTGCAGAGAAAAAGAAGTGTCAAATTAAATAAACTTAGTGATGTGAAACATGCAGTCACCAAACATTGCTTTTCATTATAAAAACTAGAAGATGGACAAAAAGGAATTAAAGATCATGTAAAATGGAATGGAATTTATAAAGAGCAGGAATTTGTGAAGCGTGAAAAAGCAGTCTCCGAAAAAGAGCTGGATGTGCACAGATATATTAAGTAAGCTGGGTTGTTGGCTTTTTTAATTCTTGGTACACACATTCACACCAAAAATTAAAGCCTGCCTTCCATGTCAAATCCTGGGCCATGATTCTGTGCACACTTCATTTAACAGGACCACCCCAACCTCTGGCACTGAGAGCAGACCTTCAAGCCCTCTTCTGCAGGCCTGGCAGCCTGAGGGATCCAGCCCAAGCCAGCAAGTGGTGCACATTTATAATCCCACTGCCAGACCTTTGTATGGTCACATTGTGGTGTGCCCAGACACACGGACTGGGACGAAGGAGTGATGTCTAAGTAATTTATACCTCTGTGTTTTCTTCTTTGATGCAGTCCTTTTAAAATGCACCACCTAGTGACCTTCTGGAATTTAATTTCTCATGCTGGTCATATTTATTGACCAATCAACTGTTTGCATACAGCTAATACATATTTAGTTAAATATATATATATTTAATGCTATATGGATTTATAATGTTTAATACATGTGCAAAAAGCACTGGAAACTATATACAATAGTAGAGCTGAATGTACTTAACCTAACTCTAGTGAACACATTCTAGATTTTGGACTAAGTACTATATTAAAATCACTGCCATTTTTATTAAAATTAATGATATTTTCTTATGTGTCAAACTTTAAACAGCTTTTTACTAAATTATGCTTCTAGGTTTGAGGTTTGGGGTTCTTTTCCTCTGCAGAGGAAACTGAGATATAGTATGGTCAAAGATTTTAATATATTCATAGAAATTTTTAGTTGGTTTTTGAAGCTAAGCTCTATGCACAGAGAAAGTTTGCAGCTAGAAGCTCGTCTAGTCATCTGTAAACTCTTCTAGTCATCTGTACGCACTTGGTTATTTGTACATATCACCAGAATACCAGTCAAGCCTCTCTGAGCAGATTTTGAGCTCCCCTGCCTTTGGCTAACTACTTTGTACATCCCTCCTCTGACAGTTTATCTAAATTCCCTCTGTAGTCCATGAAATCACCTTCAGAGGACAATTCCTCCAGCATCTTCTAGGCACTCATTTATGGTCCACTGACTGCGGAGAGAGCCTAAATAACTATCTTAGGTTTGACACCTAACTTTTCCATATCAATGGCTAAGCAAGACAAAGTCCTCCCTTGCTGTAAGGACCTATTTGAACACAGACAAGAGTGGAGGAGGGCTGATAGAGGGGAAGGTGAAAATGCACACAGGTATATACTGCAATTTTTTTAAATAATGTTTTTAATGGGTATTATTACCATGAGAAACAGATGCTCCTCTCAGATATACCTTCAACTTCTCATGCCCTTATCCGATCAGAGATTTCTTTTCAGGGAAGTAACAAAGGTGGGTAGTACATCATTATTGTATGACTGGCAAAGAAAATGAGAATTTGTACAGCTGAATCTGCACTGGTTTTCTTCCATGGACTACTATTTTTACTGATGTCAGTACCACTTCATCTGGTTATAAGCCATGGATCTGAGTCTTAAATATGTATGCCTGCCACATATACTTTCACACAAAAATATTTTTCTTTATGATCCTTAAGGTTGTGTTTGTGCTTGGAACCTCTTTAACAGCAAATTATGAGAGCAGCAACCAATTGCAGAAGAGGAGGAGAAAACTGGTTATTGTTTTCAGTCTTTTGCCCTCTTCCTCATATACAAAAACAGGAGAACAGAGCATTATTCAGAGCTGATTATTCCAAGGTAAATGGTTACAAGTAAAGATGTACCAAGACAAAATAACTGCATTTGTAAACTGCTCATGGCTATGCCACAAATAATGCACTTGCCTTTTACACAAGTAACCCTTCATAGTGCATTTGTTCGCCGTGTCTCATAGGAGCAATAACACTGTGAGCCATACCTTTTCATGATTTTATTATTGGTAATCTTTGTTAGCCTGTCTCTCTTCATTCTCTATGTCAAAGTTACAACGTGCACAAAGCTGCCAGGCTCCCAAGTCACACCTGGCCCTCAGAACATATCACACCTATGTGCTCGTATTTAAACTGGCTTCTTGTCACATTTTTGCCTGGACTTTCAAAATACTCCTTCCAACCTATGAAGCTTAGCACAGAGTCACCATTTTTGTGCAACGTACCATTTCTGCCTTTCTGCCCTGTTTGCTATTTAACAGTACCTGGCAAAGGTCACCTGGGGTCAAATCTTCCCAAATTATATCTTAACCTAGAACCTCTCTCTTCTTCAAAATGTTAGAAATTAGGGACAAACTTTATAGCAGGGCCTGATGTCATAGGACAAGGGGAAATGGTTTTAAACTAAAAGAGGGTAGATTCAAAGAAGATATAAGGAAGAAATTTTTTACAATGAGGGTGGTGGAACACTGGATCATGTTGCCCAGAGGGGTGGTAGATGCCTCATCCCTGGAAACATTCAAGGTCAGGTTGGACAGGGCTCTGAGCAAACTGGTTTAGTTGAAGGTGTCCCTGCTCACTGCAGCAGGGGGTTGGTCTAGATGACCTTTAAAAGTCCCTTCCAACCCAAACCATACTATGATTTTATGATTTTATGAAAGGAGAGATAGATGATCTTCAAAATCTGATTGTAGATCCAGGTGCAAATTCTGTAAGTTACTCTTCTAATATTGCAGACTCCAGGCCCCAAATTAAATTTTGCAGCCTGAGATCAATTCATAGGATCTACAACAAGCAGCTCTGGACCTGAAGTTGGGGATCACTAAAAATATCTTGTTTAGACATATTAGCAGAATTCAAAAGTAAATGTAGTCAAGATCTCTCTGGGTAAATATAGCCATGTCAGGTTCTTTGGTGTTGGGGTCAGGTAAGGATCTTTTTAAATAAAATATAACTGACCTATACCTTTCCCCAGACTTCATTAAAACTGATTTTGAAAAAAGTTGAATTATGAGTTATACTTTTTTTCCTTCTAAACAGTCTTCAAGTGTAATTGTTAATATTTGTACCAGTATTTTCCAGTGTGTTTGCTGGATAGTGAATTTAGGTTGTACATATTTGAAGTTTTTCTGTGCCTTGATAACATCAGGCAATTGGTCTGTGTGTGGAGATTTTCCATGGAAGCAATTATTTCTTCAAGGGAACCCATGATTTTTTCAAGACCAGGAATGGGAATGGAAATAGGACAAGAGGAAATGGCCTCAAGTTGTGCCAGGGGAGACTTAAATTAGATATTAGGAAAAATTTCTCCACTAAAAGGGGTATCAACCATTCAAACAGGCTGCCCAGGGAAGTAGTGGAGTCACCATTCCCTGGAGGTGTTTAAAAGACGTGTAGATGTGGTGCTAAGGGACATAGTTTAGTGGTAGACTCAGCAGTGCAAGGTTAATGGTCAGACTCAATGATCTTAAAGGTCTTTTCCAACCAAAACAATTCTATGATTCTATGTTCTACTGTGCTAATATCTGTGCCCCAGTGCATGAGAGGACAAAAGTCGGTAACCAAGCAAGAAACAGTCATGGTGTGTCTCATATTTATCTGCCTGAAGGTCACCGTGCAATGAGAGGCAGCTTGTGGATGCCAAAGCATTCTCCCTCCCTGAAATGCCTCAGGAGGGTTTGGAGGTTTGATTGATTTACTTTTCCTGAAAATTATTTGGAGCACCAAGAAACAAGTGGCAGGACTTGATCTCCAAAAAATGTATTTTCTTGCTGTTTTCCATGTTGAGCGTTCCCAGATGAGCAGGAGGACATTGAGGCAGACTGGTTTGCCGGACTGCATGCAACTAGCTGCCAGATTTTGCAGACCAAAGGGGTCTGAACTAAGGAATATCCAAGTGGGCTGTTCATTTCTGATTGTAGCCGCTGATCCCTTTGATAGTATCCTGCCCTGATTCTGGGACTGGTCCATAGAAATAGGGGACCACAGGAAACCTCCACCTGGCCAGAGCTTCCTGATAATCCATAAGCAAAAGCTCTACCTGATTCCTGGGAAAATATTCAAGAGTTCTGAGGTTTTATCAAAATCAGCCTTACACATCAGCTTTACATATTACACAAATGATAACTTCAAGCACCTGGCTAAGTCCCTGGCTCCAGGATCAGACCCCAAAACATGTGGTCCCATATTGCTTTGCTGTAACAGAAGGATTAGCCAACTACTTTTGAGCAACTGGGATGAAAAAAAAAAAAAAAAGAAAAGAAAAGAAAAGAAGTACTTTCCTACAAAAAATAGAGATTCATTTGAACCAAAGTCAACCCCTTCAAATTTCAAAGGTGATAAGAATAGGCCATGGCTGCTCTGTCACTAATCATGGTAGACAGAAACCACATGTTACTCTGGGCTCTGAGTTTGCTGTTCTGCTCATTCTTCCAGCTCTGGACTAACAGCAAAAATGTTGAGGGAAACCTCTATTTGATGACAAATCTTCCTTTATCACTGGATTTGAGCCTTTTTAGTAGAGGAGTACGCTGTTTTGCTAACTCTGCGTTGTTGTAGATCTCTGCAATCTGCAGAGCTGGGACTATGATCATTAAGAAAAGTGTGTGCAGGAATAGCCAGGCACTCAATAGTTTATGCATTTAATCCCCCCTCAAAAACTGTGATAATTTTTAAATTTAGGATTTACAGCTGTACTTAGTTCACAGCTTTAACAACTGTCATGTAAGACACACCTGTAACTCTCATTTTCCCTGGAAAAGTAGGTTGTATCAATGCTGCGTGCACTCTTGTGGAAATGAACTGTGAGGACAAAGGGCAGGACTGATATTATTTTTGCCTTGTCTTTGCTTCACAGCTTTCTGAAGCTACAGAATGTCATAAAAGCCAGTTCTTCAGTAAGGAAAAGGATTAGTGTTCCCCTGGAGTCAATAGAAAAAATGTGAACAGCGCCCAGGAAGTTTTGTTTAATTTTAACACTATATATGGAAAGAGAAGTCTGTCTGTTGATCATGGAGACTGCTTGTGTTGATCTAATTTAAATAAAATGGTGAATACCAGATGATTAATCAAACCATTACCCATCTGTGGAAGGTCAAAGTCCTATCATCCAGTAAGTGCAAGGTACATACCTGGACATATTTTTCTAACACTTAAAAGGCCAACAAGATGACTCTACCTTCAAAAATTAAAAAAAAAAAAAAAAAGGTTACACTGTGTAAACAGAGCTTATAGTAGCATAAATATCATCTGGTTTTGTAGTTTGAACCTGTTCAGCTCAATTTCCTACACTAAAGATAGTTTATGGGCCTTAACCCACGATGTATGGTCACCATCTAGTACACTCCATGACAGCAGATACCTGGCAGGGTGCATGCCTGCCACTGGAGATGCCCAGCTGATTTCTTTGATCTCCAGTTTTCGTGTTTGGGCCATGTCCTTTGGAGGGCAGATCTGTGTTACTGTACACCTATATCTGTTTTTGATTTGAGTTCGGCAGCATTGCTTTATTAAAAGGGATTATTTTTCAAAGTTTCATAGGCCCCCAGGACATCTCAGTTCGTGGAGGAAAGGAATATCCCCCTTTCACTACTTTCCAAATAAGTTCCCACTGAAGCCATTTTTTCTCAGTTGTCATTCATTATCGGGGGCCTCTGTGCGCACTGAATCCTCCTAACAGCTCTGTCTCATAAGGTTACTGCAAAAAACATGTTACCCCGGAAGGCCCCCTCCCCATTATATGGCATGAATTACTGTTAAGGAGGTCATGGGGGGCAGGGGGGAAAGAAGAGGAGTAGGAGGCTTTTTGCTACTCTGAGGAAGTAGCTCATGAAGAAAATACTTTTCTCCACTGCTTAGGATGACTAGGGAGCCTGGTGGACCCTGGTTTGTTGACACTCATGTGAACACGGTAATCCCTGAGGGCTGATTGCACTTCTTTATTCACCCAACCATAAATTTGCTACTGATGGTGTAGATTTTGTCCTTCCCTTCCCACTGTCCTCAACAAAGCAGGGAAAATCGTTCAATTAATTGCCTGGCGGTTGCAAGGGCTGCCTGGCAAGGGGGTACTGCCCTTCTGCACCGAACTCGGGATGTAAATTTTTCCCTGTGAGCAGAGCACATTACGACTGTGTGCTGCGAGGCAGGGAAGTGCATGCATGCGTGTAATAGGCAGCTGATCATTCCCATGACAGCTGCTGTGGGGGGAGCAGGGAAAGGTGTGCCCACTGCCCCGTGCCACCGCCATCATCACTGCCACCGCCGCCTCCCGCCTGCGACCCTGTGAGGGAGTCACACAGGCAACCCTGCACCAAGGGGACTTCTCAGCTCATGACTTCTTCTCAAATGAAGACTTCCTCTGATGGATGCTCATATTCAAGGCAGTGAGTCATGTGCTCTGTTAATTTGAACTGTTGGATTCACCAGGTCTGCAATGGCTGGCTACTCAAAAACACAGTGTGCTTCCAGCTCTGCAACATAGGGGAGCTATCATTTAGTTTTTGGCTCTTTGGCAGAAGAAAACTATACATGAGAGTGAGCAGGTTAGATTTGACTGGATAATTACACATTATTTTGCATGAATGGAAATGTCACTGCTAATGACAGCCACAGTGTGCTCCAAAATATTTTGGATTAAATACCTTTGGTTTTATACACCAGGTGCACATAAATATTTGTAAACATTTGTATGCTTTTAGTCCATCTGAGTGATTTATTAGGTAATATCTATGAAAAGCAGTCATTCTCAAGACTTCACATTCCTGAAACCATCAACCTGCTCTGTGTTAGAAGAAAACATTACAAAACACAAGAGGTACCTACCACCAAATGCCCTCACCACTTCTCCCTCCTCCCTTTCCTGCTTTAATCAGAGATGAAAATACTTTCACTTCTAAATTAAACAGGGACAAGCAACTTTTAGCACTAGGTTTAACTGTGTGGGTTGAGTTTATCTTCTCAGGACCCCAAGCAGGTACGTTCATACCAATAGTTCAACTGCAAGACATGGCAATTGCCAGGAACTCCTGAACTCATTGTACCTAATTACAAATGGGAAATAGTTATATTTATTTTTACAGCTATGTGTAGGAGCAGTTAAGTGTAGGAATTCTTGAACCCACAGCTGAATTTCAAACCAAGCTGACCCTTTATACTTTGCAATAAATTCTTTCCATGCCTTTTGGGGTGGGTGAGCTGCCCTTCTCCATATCAACTAGTGCGTTCAGTTTTCAGACCCAGTTTTGTGGGAAATGTTGTCAAAAGGCTTTCTAGTATTTCTGCAGGGTGAAGCTGTGTAACAGAGCTGTGTAAAATACTTGCCGTACAATTCTATAATTAGTAAAAAACCATAATGATATTTTCGTCATTTCAAGAACGGTTTCTGAAGGAGATTGAAGAAGCATTTGTGTGAGAAATGGTAGCTGACATAGCAGCCCTTTAGATGTCTCAAATTTAGTTTAATTCATTGTAACAAATTCCATTCTGGAAGCATTATAACTCTAGATAGAGCAGAAATTCTTTCTGCTGCATAAAGCATAGAGGTAGACAGCTTCATCATTCACCAGTACTTGCTAGAGAGCTAGTTAACAAAGAAAATATAGTCTTATTCAGTGAGTTACAGTCTCACATTCTTTTATTTCAAACAGAAATTTTCCTACACAATTTTTTGCTCGAGTTGCTATCACTGCAACTTCAAATTCACTAGGAGCTGGGTTCAAGTTGGCAGAAGGACTCCCAATGCAGAAAGACATGGTCTCTGCTCACGATATAATTTGAAACAAGATGCAACATGTCAGTTTTTAATTTTGTTTGTACTCATTAAAGCATAAACAGTTGCTCATTCACTGTATCTTGGCACACAAGATGGATATATAAATTGTTTTGGGAATAGGGAAATTAGGTAAATAATAGCAGCTGTAAGTGAACACTCATTTTGAAAAGGAGACTACAATATCTAAGAAATTCCTGTCTACTCTTTAAGGTTGGGGGGTTTAAAATTGTGATGGCTCTTTTTTGAAGGGAAAAAGAGAAGCAGGATTTGGAATTGTTTCAGTATAAAACTAACCCAATACATTCAATTAAGCTTATTTATATTTTATGAAGAAGAATGAGAGCACTCTGGAGTAGGCAACAAGAGCACACCACAGGGGGAATGCAAACCTGGCAGAGGTCTTTGTTCTGCCTCATGGCCTGGATCCAAATTCCCTTGCTGCCCTGCCTCCTCCCATGTTATCTGGAGATGAGTAGACCTTCATCCCTTCTGAGGACCTTCCCAGCAGATTTCAGTGCCCTTCTCCAGATATATTTCCACAGTGGAGGCACATCTCTTTTGCCATGGCTGCCAGCCTTAAGCTCTCCAACAGCTTCAGCAGACTATGGGACAGGCTCTTAGTGCATGGTACCACTCATAGCAATCCTGTCCTTCATTTCAGTGATTCAGAAAAAAAAAACACCTTAAAGTTGAAGTCGCGGGAGTATACTGAATGCAGAACCATCCTTTTAGTGCTCTTACTTATTCACTACAGTAAATAACATCATTTAAAATAATTTCCAAGTCTCAATTTAGAAAAAAAAACCACAAAAAAACAAAAAAACTTCTCTTTTAGCTCTTATTCTCCCTCACAATGGAAAGCTGCCTCAGAGCATGTTACGTTTCAGAAAAGCCTCTGAGATTTTATTTTAATGGGAAGCTAAATGAAATGTTTAAATTTCAAATCAACAACAGAACATGTTCAAAGAGCTATATTTATAGGGTTTAAGTGAAAAATGCTCTGGCACCACTTTTAAATAATGTTGGCAAGCAACAGAGGGAAGAACACCACTCACTGATTCTTTGCGTGGCTTGGTCCACAGCCTTATTCAAGGCTCATGTATAATGTGACTTGTTGGCTGTGATACTTTGCTTGTAGTGCTAGTGGAATTCACTGTAGGCAAAGGCTCGTGATGCTAACCAGAGTGGACAAAAGGCTTTTACAGAATAATAAAAACAACAAGTCTTCATTTATGACTTAAAGTTAAATGTCCTCAGTGAAGACATTACTGAGTAAATAACTCTGTGGGAAAACCTGTAAAATATAAATGCCCTGGCAAGCTGGGGAAAGCACTGAGGTGATAGAAAAGCTTAAAGAGTCAAAAAGGTGAAAAAGGACATTGTGTCTTGCTCCAAGTTAGAGCTCTTTGCTCAATTGCTTCTCTTGCAGCTCAGTTCTGGTACAGCTCATGCAGCTGGGGAAGCTGGGTCCTAATTTCAAGTCTGCTGAAACTATGTTGGTTTTTTACGTTCAACCTAAATAATACTGATCTTGCATTTCTGGGGTGAACACACAGAAAATGCCTCAGAAGTAGAAATAAATGTAGGCAGATGGTGGGGAAAGAAGCAGAATGAGAAGAAAGAAAATCACTAATGAGAAATTATGGGGAGAAACTGTACAATGCAATCTAATTTTTTAGTAATCTTCCAGGTTTAGCGAGAAACACTGCCAGAAGGTTCAGTCTGGGGCAAAGCTGAGGGTGAATTGCCTGATCCCCAAAGGAATCCTGGTGGGACAAATACCTGCTACCAGATGAACAGAGCTGCTGTCCTGGACCAACCTTCGTGTGTCTGATCAGAGGTATCTCATGCAGTCCCTCAACAAGTGTTTGTAGCTATATTGTATTTCCTGTAGCTATTTGTATTTCTGTATCCCTATTTTTCTACAAACATACAAAAAAAGAGACAGGACAGGAAGTCTATGGGAATGTTTTAATCTGAGTTAAATGAGGAGCTGACACAGAGCCAACTATCATCATCACTAAAAGAGGCCAGACTATGGAAAATATTTTGGGAGAAGATTTTAAAACATTTATGTTTTGCAAAAATTAAAGTGAATCCAGTTTGGTTTGTGAGATTTTATTTTTTCATTATCTTTTCTACAATTTTTAGCCAAAACCTTAATCCAAAGGACTTTTAGGATTCTTTTAACTGCCACTAAAGGTGCACTTTTATGAAATAATAATATAAATTAAAAGTGGATAAAAAACCATGGGAAAATTTGTTAAAAAGGGAAGATTTGATGATATTGCCAATTTTTAAATAATAGGGATTTTGTTTTTATGAGAAATGTAAACCAAAAATTACTCTGGCAAGATTAGTCTGTGAACACTTTTAAGTGTTTTATTCTTTTTCCATAGTGCTGACTAATGGTATAACATCATTATCTTCTCCTTAACCATAAGTTCTCTAGGTTTAGGACAGAAGTTTATGCCACCTAAGCATTGTTCCTATTGCATGACTCATCTTCATTGTCTGCTTTGGTTGGTTGTAAAGGAAAGGTTTTCCAGAAGAAAAGAAAGGACCAGCATCCTCACTCAGTTCTCAGTCAGCCAGAACTCACTTTCTTAGGCCATATATTCAACAGTGTAAAATTGCTGTATACATCACTTCTGCCTCACTGAGATGTATGGAAGCTTTCGTGTCACCTCTAGTGATGGAATCAGTATAAACATTGAATCAGCCGTAAAGGCCCAGTATTGAGACTCATGTCTGTCCTTTTTGGAGTTAAGCTGGGCAGGCAATTTTACCTCTACAGGTGTGTTTAAGAGTTTGAAACAATTCTCTTTTCAAAGTGTGTATGTGTGTAAGGGAGGGGAGAAGGAATAAAAACCTTACTGCTATTATGGAATTGACATTCTATAACATTTTATTGAAGAAAAAAAAAATAAAATGTTCCTCCTCACAATAAATATTTCATTGTCAAATTAAAAATTGTTCTCCAGGCACCAGGACTGCCTCTAGGAATACAAGATCTACCCAGTGACACTTCTGGTTGCATTCCTCAAGGAATATAGGATGTACTTACTGATGCTCCTGGTTGCCAGGCTTTGGAAACTTGGGACTCTGGGGCCCTCAGCTCTATAACCAGCCTGCAAAGGAAAGGAGAGGATAGCTGATGTTGGGAAGGTGACAGAAAGGAATCAAGGCAAGTGTTGTCAGAACTATAATGTTCCCACAAATTCGGATGAACTGGAGAAACATTCTGATGGAAAAGCATCCCTGGCAAGATGCTGGGTGGTTCAGAGGAGGTTGACATGGACACATCCTCTGTGGTCCCCTTCATCCCGCTCCACAGTACGTGTCTGTGATGCTGGTGTCTGAGCTGCGGCTGCACACTGTCCAGCTTGCTCTAAACACAGGCTCAGTAAGGCTGACATCAAAGGAGACATGCCTTTAAAGACTATCTTTCAGAGGTACTATGGAGCGCTGGCGTTTTCCCCTGCCAGCTGTTGAGAATTTTTCTGACCTACATGCAAAAGTCCTTTAGGGAAACATATTTATTAGGCTAATGTGGAGACCATCTCTAATTAAACATTACATTTCTTTTTTCTAAACAAGAGGAGACTAATCCATCCTCTGCGCAATATTGTTCCATAAATCTTTCTCATTTACTTTTTTGGTGTTATTTTCTCTATACGTCCATCTGCAGGAGTAGTTCCAACATGCAGGCAGCGCGTCACAGATGCTGCACCCCCAGCATAAGGACAAAAACAGAGGTCACTCTAACCGGGTACATCTGTAATGCATCTGATCCTTCTAAAGCTGAAGCCCATGACAAATCTTCAGAGGCACTAAACTAATCCTCATGTATCTGTCCTGAGAGAGGTAATGGAGAAGGTGCACCAATATAAGGCTCTCTTACTACATGCAATTTGGATTTTAAAAGCAGGAAAAGTAAAACCAGAAGACTTCAAATGAGCAAATACCCTGTGAGGAGAGATGAGCAGAGAAATCCAGAAATTACACAAGGGAAGTATGCGTATTCAGAAGCACGTCTGCTAAAAGAGTAGGGGCATGTAGGAGATGGTGGTATCTACTTCTGTCATTCACATTACAGTACTGTTTCCCACAGGGATGATGTTTAATTTGAGGATCACCTTCTCTAGCCATTTCATACAGAATATGTCACAAGGTAAATTGAACAGCTAGATGTATAATCAGACAGAATGGCACACTAAAATAATTAAATACAGGCAGCCCCAGGATGGTCCCTGCTTAATGTAGAATGCTAATTGGTATTCGAATACCACACGGTGTGTGTTGAAGAAAAACAGTGTAACTAATGTACCTGTATATTGTGTGTAATAATACAGAATGAGACCTTGAGGGTACATCATCCCCTGAGGATTTCACACTGCCAGCAGCTGATACCAATAACAACAGAGAAATGTTTTTCCCCTGATATTTTTCTGACATACTCTATCCCAGTTCCTGCTTCATTGCAATCTGTGGGAAGCTTTAAAAGTGATATTGTGCACTGGAATTAAATGCAATTTATGAAGTACACGTCATCTTTTCAGTGATATAAACACAGCAGATAGATAGAATTGTGATACTAGACTTTATAAATCCCTCCTTGATTGTTTTCATCCAATTGATTTTTTAAAAAAAAACAACCTTTTCTGTACAGAAAATATTTTTCCTAATATGATTTTATGATGCTTCAGTTTTTAACAGCTGCAGTTTTCTGAATTCAGAGTACAAAGAAGCAAACTTCAGTTTAGTTAGACGTATTGTTAAAGTCTTCTTTTTAAAGACATTGATAAATACATTCACTTTCACATTTTTGTCTTAAAGTAGCTTAATTACAAGCCCTGTATTTATTTTTTGTTGTCAGTATACTTAACTGGTAACTACATAAAATATTTTGAGGTAAAAATTCAGTACAAGGTAAAATATTTAAACTAGACTGTGAAAATCATTTGCATTGAAAATACAGCATATGAACAGTACTCCTAAAACAAACAAGCTCCCACCTCCACCCACAAAAAAGGGAAACCAAAAATGGAAGACTAGTTGTAGTACACACTTAAAAGAAAATATTGTGGTCTGAGCAGTGTTTATACATGGATCATGTTACCTCTGCTCTTTACAAATAGTATTTCACTGTTCTTTAACTAGATAGAAGTGTTTATGAAATAGCGTGCTACTGAGTGTGAATGGGTGAAAAACCAAGTCCATATGCATATGAAGACATTTGCTTCACTACATATCACTGAGAAAATTCTGCTTCCCTCTTCTTTAAATCCTTCTATTGGGTATTTTTGCACATGGTAATATCTCCCATGACTCTTCCCCAGGCTAAAGAGTCCCAGAGCTCTCAACCTCTCCTCTTTGACAGATATGCCAGTCCCGTGATCATTTTTGTGGCCTTTCACCACGTTTGCTCCAGTATGTCCATGTCTCTCTCTTGTCTTTGGGGAGCCCAGTACTGGACCCAGCACTCCAGATTTAACTCATCAGTGCTGAGCAGAGGGGAAGGAATGCCTTCCTTGACCTGCTAGAGATGTTCTGCCTAATGCAGCCCAGGAGGCTGTGGGCCACCTTTGCTCCCAGGGTCTTTTCTCCAAAGCCACTCAGCAGCCAGTTGGTTCCTAGCCTGTCCAGGTGTGTAGGGTTATTTCCCAGAGTGGAATCACACTTTGGAAGTGTCAATCTTTTCTTCTTCAAATACCCAGCTAGATTAAGGTGTCTAGGCCACTTGTTGCAGGTATCTATGCCTGTAAGCCTGAAATTAAGAGAATAGTCATCCTGTGTTATTTTTTTGGAAGGAGCTTGCATGGAAACATGCTGAACCAAAGGGTGAGACTGGGGGTCTCAGAGGACCAGAGATGATACATAGATGCCAAAGCATACATGATGTTTGGCGCTGAAGTTCTATGGAACAGTGTACATCCATAGACAGTCTGGAAGTAAACAGGGATTACTATCTGCCAAGAGGTTGTGGAGTCTCCTTCTCTGGAGACATTCAAGACCCGCCTGGACGCCTTCCTGTGTAATTTTGTTTAGGTTCCTGCTCTGGCAGGGGGATTGGACTAGAGGACCTTTTGAGGTCCCTTCCAATCCCCAACATTCTGTGATTCTGTGAAGAGGAATCTCCAAACTTCCTTTTCTCTTGCAAACCTATCTGAGGACAATGGCTCACTGTGGATCGCAACCACTGAGCTCAGACACATAGAAGTGCTGTAACCCAACAGAAACCCACTGTCGGGTCCAGGGAAGATACAGTCATTTACTTACCTATTTTTTCAGAGACTGGTTTTGTGTTTCTTTTTGCGTACTTTTATTATTATCTTTTTCTGAATTCTTCAACTGACAATGAAAAAACAATCAGTGTTATTAGCAGCTTCACAATCATTGGTGTCCTGGTGAGCAATTTAGTTGTAAAACCATGTTACTATTTACTGTAGTACAGTTAAAGACAGCAAGGCTCTGTAGATTAACCTTGTGATTTGAAGGATCTTCATAAATTAGTCCCATAACATAACAGACATGCCAGCAATTTTTCAGACTGAATGTTATCAGATAGTTATGAAACCGGACTTCAAGTGCAGTGAGCTCCAGCTACAGTGATTGTTATTTTTAAACTAAAAATGGAAATTCTTTGAGCTGGCCTCCTGCAGTTTAACACCATGTGCAATTAATTTTCTGTAATTCTGTTTGAATGACTCACTTATTCATGAAAGAAGCAAAGAGAGAAGAAGGAAAGGAAAGGAAAGGAAAGGAAAGGAAAGGAAAGGAAAGGAAAGGAAAGGAAAGGAAAGGAAAGGAAAGGAAAGGAAAGGAAAGGAAAGGAAAGGAAAGGAAAGGAAAGGAAAGGAAAGGAAAGGAAAGGAAAGGAAAGGAAAGGAAAGGAAAGGAAAGGAAAGGAAAGGAAAGGAAAGGAAAGGAAAGGAAAGGAAAGGAAAGGAAAGGAAAGGAAAGGAAAGGAAAGGAAAGGAAAGGAAAGGAAAGGAAAGGAAAGGAAAGGAAAGGAAAGGAAAGGAAAGGAAAGGAAAGGAAAGGAAAGGAAAGGAAAGGAAAGGAAAGGAAAGGAAAGGAAAGGAAAGGAAAGGAAAGGAAAGGAAAGGAAAGGAAAGGAAAGGAAAGGAAAGGAAAGGAAAGGAAAGGGGAGAGGAGGAGAGGAGAGGAGAGGAGAGGAGAGGAGAGGAGAGGAGGAGGAAAGGAGAAGATCCCTTTAATGACTCCAGAGAATAAATGTTTTGCTGTCTTTAAAAACAAGAAGACTTCAAAAGTCTGGCAAGTCACACTTCCTATGTAAGGAACTTTCTCAAACTGTGGCAAGAGCTCTGCCCAGAGGACTTACAGGCTTGAGTAGAAATCCCTAAGTACTGAAATACTCTAATATATTATGGTACTTAGTTCGGGCCAATACCAAGGAGAGTTGGGTAGACACAGGACTGATAATCTAGGATAAAACAGATGATACTGCTACCAGTACCGTCTTCAATAGTATCCACTACCAACAACCCAGTATGCCCGATCTGCAGAGGAGATGGCTACTCCCATTCCCACTTTAAAGACCTTGGTCTTTAATTTCAGTACTGTTGGTTTTGGCTCTTACAAATCCCACATTTGTTCCTCACAGATGACAAAAATAATAGTAGTTCAAAATGCACTATTCCTTCTTCACTAACTTATAGCATCTCTCATTTTCATTTGCTAGAGTGTTTTCAGCTTGCAAATGCTGGTAGTAGCTAGAAATAGAAAATGCTGACCGAAAGGTCCTGCACTATAGGGGCAAGAAGAAGGGATTCAAATATGTTCCTTCTAACAAATAACAATTATTGTTTCAAACTCTTTATTTACTGAATAAAATAGTAATGCCCAACAGGCATTTTAGGAACTGGCAACAATAGCTATAATCTGCTTCCCAAAACACAGAACAACTTGTATTCTCATTGAAACAATAACAATTTTCATAATGGATAGGCCTGTCGAGTAGAAAGGAAAAGAATAATTCAAATAATGATGATTACAATATGCACCAGATATGAGCAGACAATGTCACACACATAAATTCTCTTCAAGTCTGTTCACAACTATTCCTTTTGGTGTTATCATCTCATGATAAATTTGGTTTACATTATTTTAATTGAAATCCCTTTATTGAAAAGTTCCAAAATAAAATACAATGCATTTTGGAGTTCCTTAGTAAGAAAAAGATTGTGACAGATTCTTTGCACTAGCATATTTCACTAGGCGAAACACCAGGAAACCTCTATCATCTTGAGAGTGGCCTCATTGTTCTCCATAGCTTCCTGAGGGGGGGAATGGAGAGGGAGGTGCCGATCTCTTCTCTCTGGTATCCAGAGATAGGACACATGAGAATGGTTCAAAGCTGCACCAGGGGAGGTTTAAACTGGACACTAGGAAGCATTTCTTTACTGAGAGGGCGGTCAAGCATTTGAACAGGCTTCCTAGAGAGATGGTCAATTCCCCAGGCCTGTCAGTGTTTAAGAGGCATTTGAACAGTGCCCTTAATAACATGCTTTAACTTTTGGTCAGCCCTGAATTGGCTGGGGAGTTGGACTAGATGATCGTTGTAGGTCCCTTCCAACTGAAATAGTGTAGTCTATGCTATGCCATGCTATGCTATCCTAAACTATTGAATGCCTTCTGCAGTAGCCATAGATACTTACAAGAAGACAAAATCAGCTTCTCAGTTACTTCCAAACAAGGATGGAAAAGAAGGGCTCTTTGTGTAGGCATCTGTTGACCTGGCTAAGTCAATACACCAAAGGATGATACATGATTTCCAAAACACCATCTGCATCCACTTACCATGAGGGTGTCTTAGTCTGAGTCAAGGCTGACTTAGAGATGCTGAAGTGCAGTATTCATTAGGCATATGCACCTGTAACATTGTTGGATGCTTTGTGTTATTTAGGACCTGTGTCCTTCCAGAGGGCAGTCAGTGTACCCTGCCTGAAATTATCATGCCTGAAATGACAGTAATACCCTGTGTTTGAACACCCCAGATCAAATCCAATTGACCAACCACAGAAAAGTGTTGCCAGTTCACCTCCAAAAGTTTGACTGATCTTGCAAGCCCAGGATATATTCTGCCTATTACTGAGCATGATTTATCAGCTCATTTCTTAACAATTCATATACACTCTGAGAAAAAAGTGAGAGAATGAGCACTCATAAGCAACAGGCACAATGTTCTCCAAAGAGATTTCAAACTCAAAGCGCATGAAACAAATGCACGTAGCTATGCACATCAGTTATAATCCTCATCAGTCAGACCCAAAGCCAAGACTGTCATCCAGATGACTTCATCTACAAATTTCCTTTAGGAAAAAAAAATAACTTCATGATCTTTAATTAAGAAAATAAGTGTATTTGTCTTTAAATTGAATTTAACATAAGCAACACAGACATCTTTCAGATACAAGAGTTAAAACATACAGAAATAAAAATAACCAAGGATAAGCTAAAAGACCTTATTCCACCACCAAATACTTTACTACACTGTGGTCACACTGGTTGGAGAACCAAGCTGTTAACTCCAAGCCAATATAGATTTAGTTTAGGGTTTACTTATATGTAGATGTTCTGCACAAAACTCTGGAAGAAGATAAAACAGATTTTGCTCTGGAATGTGAAATAAGTTACTTAAAATGCATGACCTCAGCGTGCTTCTGAAAAATATTTTTGACCTATATGTAGTTGTTTTTTTCACCCTTGCCTCCAGCCACAAGGCCAATGGTTATTTTTTTCATCAGTCAGGTAATACATAGGGAGAGGTAACTTTGAAGTATATGTGCAGTGAAATATTTAGCCAAACAAGCACTATCCTAGATTACTTATGGTTAGAAAATACTGTTTAAAAGAAAGATAAAAATATCCCCTAAGAGAAAGAGAATTTTCAATGTGCTGCAAAAATGTGCTATGCTCCTTCTTCTGCTTTTGCCTTCACCATTCTGATTTCTAATACACTCTTAAAATATTTAGGAGTTCTTCCCTGAAGGAGATTCTGGCTTCTTTAACTTTTCTAACTCTTAAAAATTTGGAACTTTCTCCTGCTATTTAATAGCATCACAAAGCATATGTGTTTCAGCTGTCACTGGCAGTTATGTCAGGCTCTATGTGATTTGAGACTCATACATTATGTTCATTCTTTGTATTTATTTTTAAAAGACATTTACAGAGTCTTAAGGAGGTAATTTCACTTACCTTATCTTTGCTCCCTCTAGTTAGTAGCCCAGTAGGAAAAAAAAAAAATCACTGTTCTGACAGAGGTGAGGATCTATTTGAAGCTGAATTTTACAACATGATTTTCTGATGAAAATCAACACACAGAGGTGTTGCTCAGTGGCGATGTTGCAGGGCTCCAGCAGAATTCCAGCAGGAGTCAACACCATGAGTAGATTCTCTTTCAACAACAACATTCAAGATTATTTTCTACCATTGTAAGATGTTGCCAGGTGTTACCAAAAAGATTACATTTAACAACACAACTTTGCAGAACAAAGCTGAGAAGTGCATAAACTGTGTTTTGCATGTGAATTTCTAAGAATGCTATAATTTTCAGTCTAATAGTAGAACCACTACAAAAGGATTTAACAAAGTTTTAGAAGTCTTGTCTCATTCTTTGCTGAACAACTCCACTATTCAGTTAATTATCAGCATAAAACTGAAATCCCTGTAACATTTATTTGGTCACTTTTAAGATAAGATGTGAAGGTCTCATTCTCCTGTATATGTTACATGTAACTCCCCTCAAAACAAAAGGACTTATCTGTGCTCTGCAGGGAGGTAAACTGGTTGTGAGCCTTGTAAACTGCAAAACAATGGAAAGGAAAAGTAATAGCCCATGCTTAAGATATTATCTGCACTTGTGCACAACGCTCTGTGATTTCCGTGTCATATTATAGTACTATAATAAAGATGGATGTCTTGTAGAAAATTCAGCTTAGACAATCATCTTGGAGTTCAGATATCAGAGGAACCTCTACTTAAAACCAGTAGGGAAGTGGACCCAGTAACTCTCTTCAACTCCTGTTTAAATGCTCAAAAGTCAACTGGAATGGGAGTCCTCCTTCTCTGACACTAAACTACAAAAGTGCACCAAAGCTCCCACCTGGGCTATAGTTATCAGTTTCCTCCCCATGGAAACCAGGGAGCAGGAGGTGGTGGGTGCCTTCTCAGGTGTTATCTCAGCTAGAAGTACTTGGAGTCTGTGCCTGCAGCTCACAAGTCAGGAGTGCACCTGAATGCACACCATGGAGACTACCACAGTACCATTTCTGTGCCGTGCAGTTCATCAGAGAGCAACTGAACTCGTAGTCTTTAGCAATCCTTAATCCTAGAAATGCTTACCTTTGCTGCACACTTCCATGTTAGACTGACAAGTACCTCATCTGCTCCAGCCCGGGAGACTTGTGTGGAAACACGTGTCTCAGTCTGTGTAGGCAGGTGCCTAGAGAAGTGAGACAGGGGGGTGCTTAGGCTTTCATGGCATAGAACCTCTGGTATAAGATCTTGTTGTATAAGGACTTATGTCCTGGACGGGATCCAAGTTTTAGCATATCCTGAGCAAATTCACACACAGCCAGTACTGAGATCAGCGCCAAAGGCAACAGCTCTGCACACCTTCCCTCAAAACCTCTCTAGAAAATCTCACTTTTCCCAAACAGCTCTAATCCATGGAGTGACAAATTAAGGATCAAGAACCTTCTCACCCAGAGGAAATCCAAGCCCACTTTTTGACAGAAGAGGCAACCCCCCAGGCTATCGACTGGGCTGGGCAGGAGGACAGGGACTGTTAGCCCTCCCGCTGAAGTCAAACAATTGTTTCCTCTGGAGTCCAAAAGTCAAAGCATCAGCAGGAGGGCAAGCTAAAGGGGGTTGGACTGCACAGCCTTATGGTTTTGGTACTCAGCTGGAAAGATGAAACTGGGCTCTGCTCCCAGGACTATCCCCATCATTTTATGCAGTTGTAAATTGTAGCCAGCACTGCAGAGTAACTGAAAAACCACCAAACAACCAAAGACCAAGGGCAAGCAGGACAAAAGATCCGGTATTCTTCTTACACATTAGGTCCCTGCCACTGTATTCTAGAAAGAG
>NW_010291962.1:69457-78140 GCF_000700745.2 Antrostomus carolinensis
GCTGCCTTTTGGCTACAGGGGAGTCCTCAAAAGCAGGAGGGAAAAAGCTGTCCATGAAAGAGGCAGAGGTCTCTGATGGTTAAACAGGGATGTCAGGTTGAACAGAGGTTGGCATGGCCAGTTGTCATGAATTCTAATTACCTCTGGAGATGTAAGGAATCTAACCTATGTTTTCCATTTTCCAGGCACATGTTTATATAACTACATTCAAATACATGCGTTCTTAGGCAGAAAGCAACTTTTTAATAATCTGAGTGGATCTTAGAAATGGTGATTCTTGCTCAGTCAGATAGCCATATTCACAAGATGAGCTGATATTTTGAGTGGATAAAAGCTACACTTTTACAGTCTTGAATCAGAAATCTGAACTCCCTCAAGGAAGAGATGAGAAACACCCCTGCAATTTTTGCCTTCTGTTGACAAGCCCTTAGTCCTTTGGAAACATCTAACTATTAATCATTCAAGAGAGAAAGGTGCCTAATTTAAGCACTCTAAATCCCCCTACTATATCTCTGCTGCTACTAATCTATTTTATCTGCTGGGTTGATGCAAAGCAAATTAGTCTCTGTGATGCAGTGTCTATCTATGAGCAAATCAGGGCGAAAATAATTCTGTTAACATACACAGAACATACTATCACTCACCATCAGGTATGCTGCAGATACACTCAAAAAGTAGTGGAGTTTCTGTAATCTGTACCCTGTTCCTTACCATTTTCTTTAGAGGAAATAAAATGTGCAATCTTCAGTCATTATTAACTTCTGCTGTGCCACAAAAGTGATGTGGAAGGGAGTCCTGGCATCTATGAGGTCAACCATTGCCCATCATTCACGTACATGCACTTAAAGAGTAGAAATGCTGAGATTACACTTGCTTTGTAGGTCTAAATAAACTGCACATGCAATGCAGAGGGCTGTGACCTGCTGTAAACTTCTCTAACTTCTACTGTACTTTGACAGCTATGTATAATAGGCAGGCCTTTAAATAGCCCATTCTGAATTCTGGTTTCAAGCCACTATATATGTGAAGTAAGAGATGGTTTACTGTTCTGCTCCCTTCAACAAGAACTTAGTCTGATGATTTCAGTTAATAAACTCATGGTAATCCAGTAGGTAGAAACTCACCTGTTGGAGAAGCTTGCTTTTTTGGACAAACACTACACTGGAGGTCACTGGATCTTTTCAGGTATTTTCTTCATTTAAAAAAATACTACAGTAAACTATGGACATATGGATATGAACTGATCTGAAGTGAATAGATTGCAGACAAAATTGTTCTCTCATCTGGAGTAGATTCATTTGCTTCAGTGGAACTATTCTGGATTTACAGTGATGTCATTTGGAACAACATCTGGCTTCAGATATATAAGAACATCTCACTGTAATGGTTTATATCACTGAGTACTTGTTGCATACTTTGCTATGCTTTTCTTAGCTCTTACTAGCTACGCATTATTGTTGGTTTTATATCTTACTCTTGTATTTCACATAAGGCTTGTAAAAGCCTCGCAGAGTAGAGAAAGTACATATTTC
The DNA here is from genome assembly GCF_000700745.2 of Antrostomus carolinensis. Classification (NCBI taxonomy): domain Eukaryota; kingdom Metazoa; phylum Chordata; class Aves; order Caprimulgiformes; family Caprimulgidae; genus Antrostomus; species Antrostomus carolinensis. The sequence continues at coordinate 70,990 of NW_010291962.1, forward strand.
CTGCAGATCACCACTGTGTGGCACCTCTTATAAGTTAGTTAAAGACACAGTCTACAACTATCTTCTCTTTTTATTTTGGATATTACATTATGGAACATAAAGGAAAAGCCCTCTCTGGTGTGTCTGCTCTTCACATAGAGCAAGGCAGTGCAGTAAGCCAGTGGCATCTATCTGGCAAACATCCTTTAATTCATGAGACTTTTCCCATAAAGCCTCCTCTCTTCTTTGAGCAAAAGTATGCTGTGTTGACAGATATCCATTCTAGTCACCTTAGCACAGGTTCGTTGTTATTCTCCTATAAACAAATAAGTACAGGGCAGAATCTGCCTCCTCTCAAACCTGTGTACAAACTCTGACTCTCCTTACTGGAAAACAGCACACACCCAAAGTCACTGCAGGATAAAAAGGAGAGGTAGGCTGAAAGTTACTATTCCACTGTCACCCTGTGGTTATCTTTAGTATATCCTTTTTTTCCTTGAAAGGCCTTCAGCATCATGTTGTGTGCACCCTGACTATGAGCTCCAAGTACAATCTTCTCTGCCTTTAGAACGTCTTAATATGACACTTTGAACTTTAATGGAAGAGGGTTTAATAAAACTACAAGGCAATGGGGAACAAATATGTAAATACACTAAATGCCATTAAGAAATCAACTTTTGCTGTTATACCGCATATGCATCAGTTGCTTTCTGTTATGTATTGCAAAACTATAACCGTAGCATCTGAGCTTTTAATGGCAAAGCTGTACTTTGCAAATATGTTCGGACATATTCACACATGCTTCTGTTTAATCCTACTACACTTGTTTTTCCAGCTTGAAAATTTAATTAAAACTTCATGACTTAATGATAGATATATAATTAATATATTGTTTTAGTCCAAGTGGTTACAAGGACAGCTGTGGTAGCCAAAAGCAATATTTGTATCTTTTGCCTTTCTCTGAACTCATAATAATTAAGTGGCATTTGCTTCAATAAAAACTAATATTACAGTTGACTCTATTTACTTTATTTTATTACAACTGTCTTCCTTTCAGATAATTTTTTTTCCAAATCTACTGAAGGAGAAAATATAAATGATATACCATTATCTTTTCTTAAAATGCAGCTCCATCCATCATAATGGATTACAAATTTGTCACCTTGAATCAATTTTTGTTCACAAGTTCAAAAGGAAATATAAGTGCTTGAGGGCCCAGAAATATTTATTGTACATGTGGATATTATTAAAGTTTATTGAAATCCTTCACCAATGAGAATTGTTTCTGTTTTGTTTTGCAACACGTATAGCACTAATGTTAAAAAGCTAGTGCCTTTATTGTCTAGAAACTAAATTGGCAACACAGCGTTGACTTTGAGGACTACCGATTCTGACTAACAATACTAAGATACTTATGTAAGCATTCATTTAATTAAGACGTGACAATTTCAGCTTGCCTAATTTAGTAAAAATGTGTTTCAACATAGTTTTTTGTATAACATTTTCCCATGATGACGTCTATTTTCGTATAAAAACCTCCTCTGCTAACAGCATCAACAGTAATTCACTTAGACTCTTCCTTGTAACAGAGCAGAGAGAGAAAATGGAAACGTAAGATTCATGAGAGTCTTGGTTTAAGACTTAGTGACAAGACTACATCTGGTATCAATACAGTTCCTTGGGATCTTGACCACATCTTTCATAAAGTGGTAAGTTCCGCCAAGAGGACACATCTTCCTGGCTGCTAACTACAACCTCCGAAACGCTGAGCCTGTGCAGGGGAGGAATGCAGTAATGCTCTGCTGGAGGGAGAAAATGAAACTACATTTCTAATTACATTTTTATTAGTGGTGTTAATGGGAAGTTGAGCTCTTAAAGCCCCTAGTAAGACGTGCTTTCTTTGAAATTGTATAGCACAGTGTCGGCAGTTAACGTGAGAAGGGGTTTTGTTGGGTTTTTTTCCCTCCTTGTTTTGGACTAATTTCTTGTTATACTAAATTAATTAAGACATTGGAAATATTCCCCCTTTTAAATAAAAAGATTTACAACCTCAGAAGGAAAAAAGCAGATCCATTATTGCCAGCAAAAGCATATACCACACTGGCAATCAGATGTGACTTTTCAATGGGTGAGGAAGCCAGCTTGGAGTGCTGCAGGCAGGGCAGCATCAGAGCCAGCAGTGACCCCAGTGTAAATCTCACTACCTCCCATATAACATTTTTTCTTTTAAAGTGCAGGACATATTGGTGTCTAATGAGTTTCCACTGGGACTTTAGAGGGTGGTTTTGTATTTTTCTTTCTAATCTAGAGAAATCTAGAGTGTGTATTCCACAAGCAGTCATATGTTCCAGGAAAAAAATAAATATTTCTTGAGTTCACATGTTTGGAACTGGAGTGCTAGCAGGGCTACCTGTGAAAGTATTTTACTTCAAAGCAGAAATGTCTCAAAATGAGGAACAGATTAGTAGGACTAATGAAGATTAAACTGTGCTTTCACACAGTCCCAGTGACTATTGCTTTTGCCACATTAAAGAGTCAGTATCATGCCAGCTTTGAAAAAAAAAAAATTCTTCTCAAATATATATATAAAAAAATGCTTTTGCTTCATTCTGAATAACTTTAGACAGATGAACCCAATGTATGTGCTGTATAATGACATTTACTTTAGGGCTTTTAAGTTCCAGTAAGGATGTTTCATGTGGCTTTCTTAGCAATAGCAGACTCAATTCTGGTTTAACTGGCTGGGCTAGATTTCTTTAATCTGAAAGCATCTTTTACTTCTATAAAGCTGCAATCCTAACTCCTGCTCCATTTGTTAAGGGATATTAGGATGTGACTGTAGAGACATTTAAATGCATGGATTGGCAGGTGACAAAATGCCCCTGTGTCTTTGACACTCCAGTTAAGATAGAGGAGCCTATGGTTCGTCATGTGTGATGCCAGGAACGTATTAGCTCCTCACATTGAAAGGACTGGAGGAAACAAACTACTGGTTACACAAAGTTTCCCTTCCTCTCTTCACAAAAGTGCAGCCCACCTTGTTTCACACCAAGTCTGTAATGTGAAATCTACATCTTTCTAAAATAGCTGTGTCTAAGCATGGCAAACCCCCTATTACCACTTTTCAGGCCAGCTGCTGTTGTGAGGGGGTCCTAGCAAGAGAAAGAGTAGAAGCTGGTGTCTGGCTGAAGGAGAGGTTATTCCACCAGCAGAAAACTGCTCCTGCAAACACAGTGTGCCCCTGTGAGGGGGGTCTGCCCCGGCTCAGACAGCAAAGCTGAACAGCAGAGGTTTGGTGGTAGAGTTAAGACTTTGAGTTAATGAAATAATCTGGGGTTTGATCCTATTCAAAGATGCTCCTTTGCTATTTCACACACTGGTTTATGTCTGTTGCTCTGTTGGGTAGACACACTGCCAGTTTTAGTCTCCACTTTCATTCGGTGTTACTGAATAGTTGAACCCTGAAAAAAAATCCTCTTATGGAGCTGACTAGGAAGACTTACACTGAGCAGTGTCTACTTCACATTTAATTCAATCAGCATTAGGTATTCAGTCTACATATGGATCACTTCAGGGTTTTAATGATGCTTTAAGGAAACATCAAACAAAAGTGTGAATTTGTATGTATACACATATCAAATAACAAGAACCTCTGATGTTTAAAGGTCACAGTTTCTTCCAACAAGCTATATCTGTGTAGTATTTTCAGATTTATTAAATAAATAGAATGCTACTTAGGAGTGGGTGCCTATATAGCTCCTCTGTAAACACACTTACAGACATGATAGATTTTCACATACTGTGAATAAAATCTACTTTGTAAAAATAAATCAGCAGTCCTACAGCTCTAGCTAGCAGGGTATCACCCATTAACTACATATATTATGCATCTGTAATATTTATAAGATTTATATATCAAGGGAGAAAAAATTATTGCTATAACAAGGGGAGGAAAGTAATAAAATCATTAAGCTTATCCCAAGTTTCCACTAGCTGTTTTTTAATTGCTGTCAACTGAGTTCAAAGTGTTAAAGGAACCAACATTTTCTCCTGTGGCATTTTTTTTCCTTAGATTTCTCATGCATTCTCTTTTCTGTGAAACTCTGCTTAGTAAATATTAATTTACCCTCAATTACTAATGACAAGTGAAAGAAACCCTTGCATTCATCAGGGCCACAGCCTTAGGACATACGTTTGTCCTTCAAAGCGTTCAACCATTCAACAATTAGAACTAATAGTCACTCCAGGCTATGGAGGCTGAAACACGCAACACTCCCTAATGCCGAGCTCTCGGCAGAGGCAGTCATGGTGGTCTTACAACCTACTGACTTCATCAGCGAAAGTTGGGAAAGTGATTTGGAAAGTGGACAAATTAGACACAGAGTGATTGTCTAAAATGTGAGAACACTTAAGGACTGGAGAGGGGAACTGGTCAATCAGCTCACTAATAAACATTAACTATGTAAAAGCTCCCTCGCTTCTTGTATGGACAAAACCTGAAAAGCTGGGGATTTTCCTAAGCAAAAGAAAAACAGAATGAATAAATAGAAAATGCTAAATCTGGAGCATAAAGGAATGGTTGATATTTAAACACTGGTATGTTCCAAGGAACCTTAAATGTGCAGCTTCTACTCTGAAGCTTTCTTTGGTGGGAGCTTCACATTTAAATAGAGAAAATCCCCACTGCCTCTGCAGAATCAGCTGATGTTTTGTGTATGGATATAGATGCAAATTAATATACACACACATACACAAGTATTTCTAATGGCGACCTTGACTTTGTACTTCATTATTCTCCCAATATAATGTAAAGGTCAGTTTGATTAAACAGCTCTGGTTGCTTTTCTTTGCAGAAAAATAATATATAGTTTATTTTCTTTTGTTTTCTACTTTCACTGTTTAACAATGAATAAATTATTTCATTACAGTAAGCAGGACAAAAACATACAGTGAAACCGTGATATTACTGAAAATGGGATCTTTGTAGCCAAATACAGTATGATACAAGAATTTAATGAGTATACACATTTTGTTCTTTAAAAGTGACTGAAAATTTTAATTCTATTTTCCCTTCTCTGAATAGTTTATAGATTTATAAATTACTCATATTTTTTACACATTTTTAATCCATTAAATTTGCAATGAAGATGTACATTTTGGCCAAACAGATCCTTTTCCTCATTGTAACATCTGGCCATTGCCCAAAATAATTTGCAATGAAAGTGAAAGATAAGAGACAATAACACATGGGCATGACAAACAGCAGGGGACCACAATGATGCATTACTGAATCAGGACACTGTCTCTCACAATATTAAATGGAAAAAAAGAAAAATAACTTGTGGGAGGCCAGAAGATGTTGACATTTTAGTTAATTTCTAAGGGAGCAAAACCAGATTTAGGCACTTGAGAGGAAAAGTAAAGCCTCAGCTTTATTTATAAGAAATAATAACAAAAATAAAAGATGGTTAAGCAGAAGTGCTGTTTTTCAAAACTACTTCCCAACAAACCATCTAGCAACTAGAGATATCTGGACTGTAAATGACTACACCCAAGGCTTAACTTAGTGTTCGCTGTACACCCTTCATCACCAACCACTGCTACTTAGAGGTCAAAAAAGACCTTCTGTGAAGGCTCCAAGTCATAACAGGATACCACCACCAATAGAATATGGTAGTTACCAAGCTTCCGTTGAATTAGATAAAAGAAAATTACAATGACAATGAATTCTTACTTATTTTAAAAATTCCATGTGGTTAATACTAGGACAAGAGCTAACATCTATTGCTCAGAAAAAAATATTTTAGCTCTAGATTTTTAACCTGTTGTGAATATAAGAAAACTTGAAGAATTAATTCAGATTTTTAAATAATATTTCAATATGTATTACTTCTGATATCCCACATATTATACATAGTTTCATGGAGGATAGAAGAAAATAATTATAGGCAAGAATTAAATGGTTTAGCAAACTGGAGCTAATCTCTTGCACAAGGAAGCAACAAGGAGATTTCTAGCAGCTGAATTTTTCTGGCCTCTGTAAAGTGTATATTTATAGAATGTGGCAAAATTAAATTACAGCATATTATAACATAAAGCACAAAGAGTGCAATGATATGTCAGGATGAACTGACAGTATGGCAATAAAAACTAGCATTAACAGTGGGCAATGACATTAGAAAATGTAAACAGCTAGTAACCATCCCCTGATCACTGAAGGATATAATAAGACAAAATTGGGGTAAGTTTCTTCCCTGTGAAGAAAATATTATCTGCTCTCCACAATTATATTGGTAGTTCTATGCACTGCTGAATTTAAAGGAACGACATGAGAGCTTGTAGGGATTTGTTCAAGGTTTTTTCAGAAGAAAGAACTTCACCTTAAACAAAGAAAAACTAGAATTATATAAGAGTTTGAAGTAATCCCACATTGATATTCAGCCTGTTTTCTGTAAAGAAAGTGATGGTATTTCTTCTGTCAGTTTTCTAACAACCCATCATCAGTTAGGGGAATTAGATTTTGGGAATCCAAGGTGGGAGGCAGAAAAGGATGGATAATGGCAAATTGAAGCAGGTTAGGGAAAAATATAACGCACAGAAAAAGATAGCAAAAGAAGGCAAATTAAAGAGGAAAGAAGGCAGAGAGAGTGAGAGAGAGATTTATGGTAGCTTTTACAAATTAAAGATTCTTTATAAAGACAGAAGAAGATAAGAAGGGTGCAGTAGGCCTGAGAAGAAGCGGAATGTTGGGAGGATGGGTTTGTTGCAAAGAGCTGGTAGGTTCAGGTAAAATATACTGTGTAGCTCTAAACTGATACAATGGTGAACGGAAGTTAAGGAGAGAATTCAACCATCATTAAATGAGTTTCCCAAATTTCTGCACCATATGTATTGAAACAAAACATAGCTTAAATTTGCCAAGTAAAATTTTATTCTTACTTGGCAGCTTTGTTTAGAAAACTGTCATAAATCCTAAATATAGCAAAAATTCTTATTCCATTAAAACTATCTCATTCCTAAAATGGATTCATGTTTGTAATCAGTTTTGAAAGATTTAAAGTTAGTTTCTTCTCTTCTTATCTTTCAATAAAATCTCAAAGAATGGTTGTAGTCTCATCTTATTTTAGGCTATCTTTTCTTAAGCTGATTGGAAAAAAATAGAATCATAGAAT
>NW_010291963.1:0-8100 GCF_000700745.2 Antrostomus carolinensis
TCTGGAGACATTCAAAAACCGCCTGGACACCCTTCTATGTGATTTCATCTACGTGTTCCTGCTCCAGCAGGGGGACTGGACTAGATGATCTTTTGAGGTCCCTTCCAATCCCTAATATTCTGTGATTCTGTGATTCTGTGATTCTGTGTGATTTATCTGGAGAGTATCAGCCATTTTTAAGCATCTACTGTTGAATACCATCTGCTAATAAAGTAGTATTTTTTTTCAAATGTGAGTAACAGAAAAATTTCCCGAAGTGGTTCCATTCCTCTGTATGTTTTTTTAACATTTCTTGTTAATATATTTGATGAAAAAAAAAAATAAAATCTGAAATAGCAGCTTGGAAAGAAGGCAGAGACAGTATATGTTCAAGACAGGCAGTATAGTAAAGTAGGCAGCAGACAAATCTTTGTTCTATGCTATAACATTTCAGTGCTTATAGCAATTTATTCAGAGGACTCTATTCATAGCTTTCATACACACTGTAACAAAGTATATACAGTTCCAAATTCTGCCTATAGTTAAAAGTCTGGAAAAATTCTGAAAAAGTTGGTCCAAAATTACAGCCTGCTAAACAAGAATCCTTTCCCTGTTTGGATTATGCTGTTTATTTCCTTCTTACATACATTTACAATTAAAATAACTCTGCGATGGCTTCTGGTTTTGGTATTTGTTTTAACTTGTGTACTTCTGTTAAATTGAAGAACTTACTCTTAACTTATCATCTGAACTCTGTCACAAATGAGGCTTATACTATCAAGGATAATTTATGAGACATGCACTGACTCTTATAACTCGTTACCTGTTGTTGCAGGTTAGTCTTGGCAAACAGCAAACCTCCCACCCAGCCGCTCACTCCCTTAGTGCTCAGCACTGGTGATGTGGGTAGAAAACAGGTTGAAAGAACTGAGTCAAGGTAAAAGCAGGGACACTGCTTACCAATTACCTTAGTGGGAAAAACAGATTTGGGGAAAAAATAATGTATTTTATTGCTAATTAAAATAAATCTGCATGGTGAAAAACAAACACAAAAATGAAACTACCACTTTTCCTCTTACCCTCACAGGAGGTAGTGTGGATATCTGCTCTGCTATGGAGGACGTCCTCCTCTCCTCCTCTACCTTTGCTGTTTCTGCCTTGTTTCCCAATCTATTTTGTTCCCTCCTCTTTTGCCTGTTTGGTATTTTTGTCCTTTCTTAAACATGTTTTCACAAGAGGTGCCACCAGCTTCACTGACAGGCTCAGCTGTGTCCTGCAGTGAGTCTGTTGCAGAGCAGGCTGCAATTGACTGTAACCAGCTGTGTCTGGCAATGGTCCTTTTTTGCAGAAGCCAGGCCTGGAGCCACCCCACTGCCAAAACCTTACTAGCTACACCCAAAACACTTCAATATTTATATTGTAATTTAACTTCCAATTTAAAAAGACTAACCTGAATTATGAGATCTAAAATTTAGCAAATTTTGTCCCAGAAGTGAAAAAAGGTGAACAGGTTTTTATTTTTATCAGCATGTGTGCCATAGCTTGTGACGTGTTTTCAGTCTGTTGCAGGTGGTTATGAGAAATCCCAACATTCAGGCCATCTTTCAAATAACCTGAATTTAGAAGCACATGGCTGGTAGTCACACCCTGATACTGTACATTTTAATGCAGTTTAAACAGGAGCTATATTTTGCAGCTTTGCAATTTGAACTATGTGAAATAAATATTCTGGTATGCAAGCTATCACATCTATGTACTACATCTCAAATTTGTATATTCATAATGAGTTGTGCGCACAGCAACTCTGTATTTTCCCTTTGTCTCATTAATAAATAGTATTCAATTTAATATCTCAAAACTGTTCATAACAAACACAAATTATGTTTAATTTAATGCTCTTTCAAGTTAATCCAAGGGCTGCATGAATTAGGAGAAGAAAAAAAAAAAATCCTGAAAAATAAATGTTGCAAATTTATGATGGGATTTTGTTTTTATTATCAAAGGCAACAAAAAATAAAGCCATTATATGGTATATTTTAAATTATTTAGAAAACTAGTAATATTTTTAATAAAAAAACCACTGGCTGGATTAACACCATTGAAAAAGTAAGGAAGCTAGCAATGAAATATGTAACATCCAGTCGTGGCTTATAAATTTGATTAAAACTAATGTTAAAATGAAAGCTACAAAATCTCAAGGCCAGTATAAAAGCTCATTTTAATAAAATTTCTGGAGATAAAACACATGTCAAAGGCACTTGCTTTAAAATCTGATATGAAAGAGACAGTAATAAGAAATGAATATTTTTAGCTTAACATCCGGATCTACAAAATACATGCATATGGTTTTTCCTTCAAATATATGAGCAATTCCATCCCTGTTCAGGTCAAATAGATAGATACATTCATGCTTGCTGCATAGGCAGGGGATCAACCATATGAGGTGTTTCGTTGAAAAAAGCTCTCCTATTAAGAATTATGGCCTTAAGTGTGGTGACAAAGATGCGAGCACATTAAAATCCTCTCCAAGTAATCTCTGAAACTCAGTTTTTGCAAAGCGCTTGACAGGAGATAGTTAACTACTGCAAACATGTAGCTCCAAACAAGCCTGTTGAGCTAGGCACAGGGCACACCTGGTCTATCGTTTCTTCTGCTGACAGCCACTGTATACGCAGCAGCAGTGTCAGGCCACCGTCCTGTCCTAACCAAATGGCCACCACACTTGCCTGTCCTGTCTGAGGCTGGGATCGAGAAGTGATCACACAAGTATTTGCTTCACTATTTGTATGGTGTGATTTCTTCTGCTGTAATGCATTCAATTTCCACCCTTATTTGATGATGATAAACAACCTCCATATTACCCTTCTCAGGAATAGCTTTAGTGAGGGAAAAAAAGAGACTATGAGTCTGCCTACAGCAGTCATACATTTTTGTACTCCACCATTCCTTGTTTAATTTGCCACAATGGGACATGTGGCAAAGAGACTTTGTCTTCCTGATGGTCCCTGGCAAGTACATTACACATAGTCTCCTCTATGCAGAGAGGAATCCATAAGATCTAACATGATTTCACGACAGGTGATTTTAGCTATACATATTTAATAAAGGTAACACCTGTAAGTAAAGGCATTTTTAGTAGTCTTTATGCTGCAATTCATAAAATGCATACAAAATAAATACATTCATTTAGAGGTAGAATAAAACGGAAAGGAGCGTAATGCTATAGCCCAGTGATGTTGATGTGACACTGCTAGCAACGGGCTCCAAACTGGGTTTGTAAGGCCTCTGCACCAAGGCTTGTAGGCTTGCTCTGCCTGAACACGCCTGTAGTTTCATTTTCACTTGGTTTCCTTGTGACAGCAATTTTTTTTTCTGTCAGGTGGCTATCACTGTCTTACTCTTGCTTACCTTTGAATGTTACAGCTGTAGTTTTTCTAAAAAGTCGTAACAAGAGGTTACTTTGTGCAGAATTAGGTATTTATAACACTAATGCAATGGTAAACATAGAGATATGCAGGCTCGGTACAACAGCAGAGGCTTTGAGAAGCGGAAACATGGTGCAGATGAGCATAGACATGGGACTGTCAAAAAAGGGGTGCAGCCTGGCATTGCAGACCCCACAATACTACAGTGCTTTGTTAAAGAACTGAAGGCCTGTAACTGGGTAACAAAGCAAAAAGGGAAACAGCGTCTGACATACATAAAAGGCATGACATATAATAAAACCAGATGTAACATCAACTTGCAGACTGGTGTAGAAGTGTGATAGCAAACAGAAAAAAATCACCTCAGACGGATGCTAGAGGGAGGAAGAAGAATCAACATCAACATCGCATTTCTCAGACTTGTGATGACGAGAACTTGCTGTACAGCCCATACTGCCAGACTGAAGCCATCGACCTCAAGACCCCAGAGGAACACGGAAAATATGAGCAGAAGAGCAGAAAAAAGGGGAAGTGTTTGTGTAACAATTTTTTAAACTTATTTTGTACATTAGTAATAATGTGGTTTTTTGTTTGGTTGGTTGGTTTGGTTTGTGGTTTGTTTGGGGTTTTTTTATTCTGTTCTGTAAGAGCTAATTTTGGACCAATAACATTTGTTTGATTACACTGTTATGATTTAAATTATACCGTAAATTCTTTTATTTATATGTGTAATACCCTTTTCACACATAAGACTCTGACCCTTCTCTTGAAAGGAAAAAATATATAGGACAGGAGACAAGATACGTAGAAAAAGGTGCCTAGGAAAACATTAATAGAATCCATCTGAACCTAGACTAACAATATTTTAAATTCTCTGTAACCCTTTGCACGAGAAGAAGCATGTTCACCAAAAGAACCAAAATAGTGTCCCAAACATGCTTCTGGATGGCCTGAGAGCCAAAGGTCATGGTAAGACTTACATTAAAAAATGTTCATACATTTTCTTTACTTTAGCACTTCTTTTTCTATTAAAAAGACAGCAACATTGTTAATAATATAAAAACCTGAGTCAGTAATGCATTTTCCATGCCTTTCATGTTCTTAACTCCATTATTTTTGACTTGTAAGTGAATTTAATAACATCTATAAACATAATGTTCCTTTAGCGTAGCATTTGAACAATTCTCATGATGTACTCCCTAGAGAGAAAACCTGTAACAGAAGTTATTCACATCCCTTCAAAGAGGTTCCAACGAAGCTGGTGAAAGAACTGGAGAACAAGTCTTATGAGGAGTGGCTGAGGGAACTGGGACTGTTTAGCCTAGTGAAGAGGAGGCTGAGGGGAGACCTTATAACTTTCTACAAACACCTGAAAGGAAATTGTAGTGATGTGGGTGTTTGTCTCTTCCCACAAGTAACAAGTGAAAGGACAAGAGGAAATGGCCTCAAGTTGCACCAAAGGAGACATAGATTGGATGTCAGGAAAAATTTCTTCACTGAAAGGGTTATCAGGCACTGGAACAGGCTACCTAGGGAAGTGGTTGAGTCACCATCCTTGAAGGAATATAAAAGATGGGTAGACGAGGTGCTCAGAGATATGGTTTAGTAGTGGATAGGTACAGTTGGACTCGACGATCTCAAAGGGCTTTTCCAACCAAACGTTTCTATGATTATATGATAAGTACAGTTCAGAAAATCAACAAAATCCCTATAACTTTGCAAATCAAGTTTCAAACCAAATAAGAACAAACTAGGAGAAATCTATACAATAATACAGTAACTCAGCAGCAATTTAAATGAAGAAAGGAGCTTCTCACAGATTACAGCCGCTTCTGCAGTCTATAAAAACAAACTTTATACTAAGCAAACTCACTCTAAATATGCTGCTTCTAAATGGGCTACACCACTGTCATAGCCCAGACATACCTCGACACCTGTGATATAACATGATGCATACTAGAGAATATCAAAGAATGTATTGTGTAAAGTTCTTATCTTCACCTTAAAGCATGCATTTTACTACCAAATCCAGGTTTCTTCTCTAATTGGACAAGATTTTTTAATAAAAAATGAAGCACCTCATCTCTCACCAGCAGAGCTACTGCCAGAATACTACATATGATGGATTACAAGTTATTTGATTATGCTGGTCCTTTTTCATAGGTAAATAATGCCATAGAAATATCCTCTCATCTCCTGTCTTCCTCCTGCATCTATATGGTAGCTTTTTTCCTGAAAATTTCGAGATAAATTTAGAGAAATGCTGTGATTTCTCTGTGACCCTTTTTATTTTAAAAAAAACAACCAAACAAACAACCCAATAATGCCATAGAATAAAAGAAGCAGACTGTCAAAGAGTAGTCAGAATAAAACTCTGTATCTACAGAGTTACATCTGTAACAGTAGCCCTGTGTGAAATAGTGGTAAAAAAAGATTTTACTGCTATCAACAACATTTCTAATTCACTATAGAGCAGAGGTCAACATTTTTATCTGGTCTGACTTTGTGCAGTATTGAGACAGTTGCTGTGGATAAGATCAAATATAAAGATTTTTTTAATATTTTAGGCTTTTCCTTTTTAGAATAAGGACTAAAAATTAGCTGTACAACAGAGATATATTTAGTAATATTCTACTGTCTGCTTATGATTAAAAACAGGGGTTTGGACTCTTTCTAAGACTTCCATAAAAGGCTTTCACTCCTAAGTCTAGTAATAGATAAGACTTAGGCTTCCTGCACAGTTCAAATATTTTTTCAAAGTTATTAAATGAGACATTTTTAAGCACAAAACTCTTGATACTTTCAGTTCTGCTCTACTGAATCCTCATGTCAAGATTAGTATTAAACTAGGAAAAAAATAATTTCTGTCTAGTACTGACTGACATCAGTCTTGTTTGTTGATGACTGCATCACTGACTTCAGTGGTTACTGATCAAGACGTTCTAGTTTGGTTTTAAACGGCTGACAGAAAGTCTTCAAAATGACAGTATCCAACATTTTTATAAACAATAGTCATGTTCTCTCATGCCTCCCTTATAATTACATTTACTAAACTGCAGAACCTCATTCTTCGTTGCATATTTGTATTTTTAAAGAAAAAGCAATACAGAACATGAAGTGAACTTCAACCACCCAGTATCTGTTGGAGGGATAACAGCAGGCCACAAAAAATCCAGGCAGTTCCTGGAATGTATCAATAAAAAATTTCCTTGTCCAAGTGATTGAGGCACTGACAAGAAGAGGTGTCATGCTGGACCTTGTTCTCAGCAACAAGGAGGGGATAGTGTGAAATCTTAAGCTCTTGGGCAGCCTTGGCTGTAGTGACCATCAATAAAAAATTTCCTTGTCCAAGTGATTGAGGCACTGACAAGAAGAGGTGTCATGCTGGACCTTGTTCTCAGCAACAAGGAGGGGATAGTGTGAAATCTTAAGCTCTTGGGCAGCCTTGGCTGTAGTGACCATGAGATGGTAGAATTTGAGATCCTTAGGGCAGTGAGGAAGGTGCACTATAAGTTCACCACCGTGGATTTCAGGAGAGCAGATTTTGACCTCTTCAGGGACCTGGTTGGTCAGGTACCATGGGGTACATTCCTGGAGGGAAGAGGAAGATATATAGGGTCTTATACTCAAAGATCTCCTTCTCCAAGCCCAGGAGCATTGCATTCCAACAAAGAGGAAGCAGGCAAAACCAGCAGGAGGCCTGCATGGATGGACAGGAAACTTCTGAACAAACTTAAGTTAAAAAAAAAAAAAAGCCTACAGAGGGGGAAAGGAAGGAGGGGTAACCTGGGGGGAATACAGAGAAATTACCCGAGAAGCCAGGGATCAGGTTAGGAAAGCCAAGGCCCTGACAGAATTAAATTTGGCCAGAGATGTCATGGGCAACAACAACAAAAAAAACCTTCTACAGGTATGTTGGGGAGAAAAGGAAAACTAGGGAAAATGTGGGCCCTCTCCAGAAGGCAATGGGAAATCTGGTCACCCGGGACATCAAGAAGGTTGAGGTGCTCAATGACTTTTTTGCCTCAGTCTTCACCAGTAGCCACACTGGGCTCGTGCCACACTGCCCAAGTCCTAGAAATCCAAGGAAGAGTCTGGGGGAATGAAAAGCTGCCCACTGTAAGGAGAAGATCAGGTTTGGGACCACCTATGGAACCTGAAGAGGCACAAGTCCATGGGACCTGGCAGCTATCCATCATATTTGAGAAGTCCTGGCAGTCTGGTGAAGTTCCTGCAGACTGGAAAAAGGGGAACGTAACCCTCATTTTTACAAAGGTAACAAGGAAGACCTGGGGAACTACAGGCCAGTCAGTCTCACCTCAGTGCCAGGCAAGATCATGGAGCAGATACTCCTAGAAACTATTCTAAGGCACATGGAGAATGGGAAGATGATTGGTGACAACCAACATGGCTTCACCAAGGGCAAATCGTGCCTGACCAATCTGGTGGCCTTTTATGAAGGGGTTGCAACTTTGGTGGATAAGGCTAAAGCAACTGATGTCATCTACCTGGACTTCTGCAAGGTGTTTGACACTGTCTTGCATGATATCCTTGTCTCTAAACTGGAAAGACGTGGGTTTGATGGATGGACCACTTGGTGGATTAGGAACTGGCTGGATGGCCACACTCAAAGAGTTGTGGTCAACAGCTCAATGTCTGGGTGGAAACCAGTGACGAGTGGTGTCCCTCAGGGGTC
>NW_010291963.1:8202-22506 GCF_000700745.2 Antrostomus carolinensis
TGGTGCGGTTGACACGCTGGAGGGATGGGATGCCATCCAGAGGGACCTTGACAGGCTTGAGAGGTGGGCCGGTGCTAATCTCATGAAGTTCAATAAGGCCAAATGCAAGGTCCTGCACCTGGGTCGGGGCAACGCCAAACCTAAATGCAGGCAGGGTGATGAGTGGCTTTAGACCAGCTCCAAAGAGAAGGACTTGGGTGTAGTGGTGAATGAGAAGCTGAACATGAGCTGGCAATGTGCGCTTGCAGTCCAGAAGGCCAACTGTATCTTGGGCTGCATCAAGAGAAGTGTGGCCAGCAGGTCGAGAGAGGTGATTCTCTCCCTCTACTCTGCTCTCAGAAGGCTCCACCTGGAGTACTGTGTCCAGTTCTGGAGCCCCCAACACAAGACAGACATGGACCAGTTAGAACAAGTCCAGAGGAGGCCACCAGGATGATCCGAGGGCTGGAACACCTCTCCTATGAAGACAGGCTGAGAGAGTTGGGGTGGTTCACTCTGGGGAATAGAAGGCTCCAGGGAGATCTTATAGCGGCCTCCAGTGCCTGAAGGGGCCTACAGAAAAGCTGGGGAGGGACTTTTTACAAAGGCAGGTAGTGAAAGAACAAGGGGTAGTGGCTTTAAACTGGAGGAGGGTAGGTTTAGATTAGATATTAGGAAGAGGTTCTTCATTGTGAGGGTGGTCAGACACTGGAACAGGTTGCCCAGGGAAGTTGTGGATGCCCCCTCCCTGGAAGTTTTCAAAGCCAGGTTGGATGAGGCTTTGAGCAACCTGATCTAGTGAAAGGTGTCCCTGCTGATGGCAGGGGGGTTGGAACTGGATGATCTTTAAGGTCCTGTCCAACCCAAACCATTCTGTGATTCCGTGATTCCAAGTGAAGCTATAACCAACAATTTCTGCATAAGACTAGCCTGGTTTACACAGTGGAAGAATCAAAGGCAGATTTTGCTGGATTCTAGCAGGAAGGATTTTCGTAAATTTTAGCTGCTACTAAAACTGTAAACCTAATCTTGAAAATTAAACAAAGTCTTTAAACTCAAAACTTTATTTCACAAGACTGTTTTTCAGTACTCCCACTGAATCTGGTATAATTTGCAATCCTCCCACTCACATTCCTACCTGCAGAAGTTAATTTTGTAAGTATTTAATAATGCTCACATCTTTATTGAAGCCTTTGTTATCTGGGTAGCTACAAACAGTTGCTTATAATGGAAAGAGCACAGTGCAGAAAAATCGATACAGTACAAATCTGGACTACCATATTTCAAAGAATAAAAATAAACAGATGCTTAGAAATACCTTCATCCAAAAATTACACTATTTTTAAAGAAATCTGTTTTCCTTAGCATTTCTGCGTCTAAAATGCACTCTGATAAACTCAAAGATGCTGTGTTCAAGTTACTTAGTATTTATGTTTTAAACTCTTATTACACACATTCGATTCACAGAAGTCAACAATTATAGCTATGCCATTTCTGACAGCCCTGTGAGCCTTCTGCCAGTCTCTGAAACCTTCACTTTAGAAAACACACTGACGTCAGGAAGAGAACATATGAAGTCAAAGCTAATTCTGGATTATTTTCCTGTAAAGCTTTACATTTAAATGGCAAACTTGACCATCAGAATAACTTTAAACTTTATTTATTATACTTAAGCAATTAGATGGTTACCATTGTGAAGGCACTTTGTATTCTTTCCTTTGAACTAGTTAGAATAAAGTCATCCACATATTTTAGAAAGCAATATTGTGTTTGGGAACTGAGGATATGTAAGTGAGGTTTATGACCTACACTGATGAGTAGTATAGTTTAAGATGTGCAAAAGACCAAGATTAAGGAAAAAATAACCAGACCCACAGTGACTTTATTCATCCCACTTCTCATCTAGGTCCCTCTGTCTTTCTCATACAATCCCCAGGTAACTAACTAAATTCAGAATTAAAATGAAGGTTGGGCAAGGTTGCTTTCTCAACAGACTAGTCAAAAACTTATCAAGGCAAAGACTGAATTGAAATGCCATGCGACATCAGCAGCATCTTCAGTGTGTATGCCATCAGCTGCTTTCCTCAAATGTCTAGTCATGCCCAAAAAGGAGCACTCCATGTTGTTCCTATTGCCCCACATGACAGCTGTTATCCATAGAATGAGAAAGAAACAAATATTATCAGTTTTGGTATCTGAAACACTTACTGACACATTTTCAGGCTTCTAGAAATGCCATAACTTTATTTTTTTTGTGTGTAAGATGGACGCTTTCAGGGTATCGTATCTTAAAATGCATCACAAAGCCAATAATGTAGCCCTTGATTTTTTTTGTTTTATTCTGCCATCCATACCTCCAAGCTTCATGTTGGGAAGATGAAAAAATAATATGAAAGGATTGTTTTCAAAGCAGTTGTGAAACATTTAACTTTTAAACCGCTGATAATTTTTGCAACTGCTGTTGTGATGAAGCTGTTACTGAGAAATAAAGAAAGTCCTGTAAGGGCAAAAAGCTCCACTAATTACACCCTATGTCAAAACTGAACTATATTTGTAATATCAAAAGTAAAAATATAGAGTAAATATTTCTCCTTTTTGGCTGGTTTGGGCTTTTTTTTTTTGTTAGTTTGTTGGTTCTATTTCAGGAAACAATTCTTTGGAGATGCTTCACTTGCATTTCTGGATGCTGTCAGGAAGAAATACAGACACTAGCACTCATGCATAGAACTTATGCATATGAAATAGCTTGAATAGGTTTATCTGACCTGGCAACAGAGCTCTGCAATTCAGAAGACAATGCAGTAATGATTTAACTGTTGATCGTTATGAAGACGATCATTCTGTGAATGATGGGAATAACTGTATATTTAGAAGAAGAATGGAACAGCACCAATTCACCTGATATTAGAAGCCTCAAAAGGCTAAGAAAATGTCTGACAACCCACATTTATTATGACGACAAATCCTCTAAATTTTATTCCTTGATACATGTATGCTACACATACACTTGATAATCTGTAATTTACTGACATCAAGCAGAGAATACACTTCGTATATTTTCATGCACTATGCAGCTCCCTAACAGCAGTAACACCCCACATCACATATAAGGATGATGTACTAAGAGTCCTTGTTCAATTCTAGATCATGTCAGACTCGTAAAAATTAGACTGGTTAAATTTTCTGTTTTAGCAATACTTTGTACCTCCTTAGAATATTTATAGAAATAACCCCAGGTCATTATATTTATTTAGAATAATTATCTATTAAAATGTTTCTGAATATATATTTTAATTATGTATGTATGTATGTGTTTGATAATCAACCACATACACATTCCAGAAAATTAATGTTACTAGATAAACTGATTACAGATGTGTTTGATGACAAATGCATTCAGACCTAATGTTGTACTGAGTATATTTGTATTAATTTTTACTAAGGATTTGTATTCTGTCCTCACATGTTTTTCATCCCGCCTCTTTTGAGGCTTTGAGCAAACTGGTCTAGTGGAAGGTGTCCCTGCCCATGGCAAGAGGGTTGGAAGTAGATGATCTTTAATGTCCCTTCTAACCCAAACCATTCTATGATTCTATGATTCATCTCTTTTCAGTTTAGACTAATTAATTCCTCCTCTTTGAGGTGTTATTGTCTCACAGGACACTGACATTGCCCAATAATTGTTCATAAAGAGGTTAAATCTACAGCACTGGCTAAGGCAACAACTAAACTGAAAGTTTTGTAACCTCAGCAAACATTAAAAACTGTATGCCTAATGGACTTCTCCTCTTGCTTGTGCACAAATAAAGCAGAAAGTCAGACAATATATACTGGGAGAGATTAATTTAACATACTAGTTTGAAACAAACTATCTTCTCCATGTAAATAAAACAATTTTTGTTCTTTATGTTACTAAATGTAGTGAACATTATTCCTATTGCAAGTAAAATAATAATTTAATCAACATTTTAACTCTACATTCTATGATCAGAAATATAGATTATCAGAGAACACTACTTGTATCAGTACTTCAACATTGCTATGAACTACATTTAAGAAATTTCGTATTTCTTTCATTTCTAACCCAACCTGCAATAATTACCAATTCTTATCTGCTGTCTGTATGTTTACTCATTTCTAATTTAAAAAAAAAACACAAAAAACAACCAACCAATCAAAAAGCCCACCATCATTTAGCTTCTAACAAGACACATAAAAAAATTTGTTAATTTCACTCGTAGCTGTCATGGCTAGCTGTTTTCCATGATGTCCTATGTGGTTGTACTTCAGTCTCATCATTACCTCTAAATCTTTTAATCATGTTCTGCTGTTTCCTATATACTTTATTTCTTTCTCCATATGTTTCAGAGCAAGTTCCCTGTCCTTAATGAGAGACAAGAACAGAGTTATTTCAGAAGTCTCTACAGATCCATGCTGTATAACACATTTCAAAATAATTACACTGAACAGGTGTATTAAAATATACAGACAATACAATATACTCTCCTTTTATGTTAGCTTTAAATGGTCAGCTACGATGAGACAGAAATATAAAATTAAACAGTGGTGAATATGTAACAAAATTTTAGTATAATTTTAGGACTTCAAGGCCTAAAACCTTAATTTAGCATATTCCACTGAACCAGTGCCAGAAACTGATGCTGCATAATAAAGACATTCCAGATAATTTTAAAGATCGGCATCACTGAAGCCACTACACTTAAACTTATTCTTACCCTACATCTTCCTGACCCAGAGGGTACAATGTGGTTTAATTTGGGACTATCAGGTCATCATCTGAACTACAATTTTAGCTCATTTTTTCTCAGTTTCAATCAATACAAAAGTTCAGTGAACCCACAATAAATAGAAAGACAGGGCTTAGGTCATCCAGATCAGCTTGGTATATCTGCTTTAAAATGTCAGAAAATTATGCTTTCTGTCCATAGCAGTTCTAATAACATTTGTCTTCAAAGATCACTGCAAAAGAGATTTTCTCACCTTGTATACTTAGAAACTTTATGAAAAAAATAATGCAAATGCTTTCAAGAACAGTTGTTATCTCTACATGGACCTGAGCAAAATGATGGGCAAATGAACAAACAGGAAAAAATACCCAGCTCAAAAGTCCTCTATATTTACCTAATGTATTTGTTTCTGAAATCAAAGTAAAGACAACAACTGGCATAACTGAAACTGCACAAAATGCAGTAGGCAGGCAGGGGCCTGGTACTTCCTAGAAAATAGAAAGCTTTGCTTTTTTTTTTTTTTTTTTTTTTTTTTTTTTTTTCCCCTTGTCATATGACAGCAGTGATAAGAAAAGAAAGGGAACAGGAGAAAAGGGACAAAAAACCCTAGCAAAATAAACTTTTTGCTAGTACTCTGAAAGTATCCAATACATCTTCAAATAAGGGGGATTCAATATGACAACAATGTTACCATCACAACAGAACAGCAACCATTTTACTAGAAGGAACAGTTATTTCCCAGGAAAAATCAAGCTTGGATGACTTCCAAAAGCCTTGAAGACCTTGGCATCTAAGGCCTTGGCAATGGTTAATCAGCCCTTGAAGTTATGGCACACTCCCATTTTCCAGTTCTTGGACAAGATGAACAATTTGGATTGTGTTGTGAGAACACCAAGATCATAAAATTTACTTAGGCAGGAAGGATGTTTTTTGGACTGATGGACATTTTTCCAAGTCCCTATTTCATTTGAGAATAGTTATTATAGGGCCCAGGTATAGTGATAAAAAACCAAAACATATAATGTCATTTTTAAATGGTGGTAAAAGTGGAATCAGACAAATGGAAAAAAGTCAAAGCTGCCAGAAATCTGGGCAGATCTCTTTACGATTATTTTAAATAATACTGAGAACACATACCAAGAACAGATTGGGCAAGGACACAAAGAAAGAGATAAAGGCTGGCAGAGGCTCATAGTACTACTGTTAAATAATAAATGCATGCTTTTAGTCACAAAATGTCACCTTTATTAATAAATCAGAAGACAGGCTGGTCCAAAGGACTTCTGGGTGCCTAAGTTGTATGTAAGGACTGTACCCATATTTTTCTTAATACTGAAGTATGTGAAGACTTTTTGGAAGCAAAGCGTTGTAATTCTATTGTATAAGACAAAGAAAATGTTCTTGTATTGTTCAGTGATATCTCATTCATTTTTTTTACTAGAGTACAATGAAGGATAATCAGTCACCCTGTAACTAACTGTAGGTAGATATACATCTATCGTCCAGCTGTACTTTTTTTCCCCTCTTAATTTTTATATTAAGTAGCATTGAGACTAGAACAGAGTTATCCTTCTTGCAGTGTTGCAAAAAAGTCAGTCCTGTTCAAATTTAGGGACTTATATTCTGCAAATGTCTATTGATTGTATGGAATCTCACAGGAGAATATTAAAACCATCAGGTTGATGGAGCACACTTTAGAGTTAACTAGTCTCCACAGAAAACAGATACTTTCTATAGATAATACTACCACCATCTATACAGCTGCCTATAAAGCATACTGGCTTTATGCTTCTATGCTTCAAATTTTCTAAAAGTAAGTCTTGATAACAATACTAAGTATAACTGAAATATTTTGAGTGTGGGGAAAATTAAAAAATCTAAGCAGAAATGTAGATCAGAAAAGTTTAGTACATACAAAGCATTTTGCATTGAAAAAAGGAAAGAGAATTTAGAATATCAGGTTATTGTCACATGACCAGATTTAACTCTGTTTGGTATCAAAAGACTCTCTTGTATGAAGCACAAAGTTAGGGTCCATCTAATACAAGAAGTAAAAATAAGGTCCACTAAAAATTTAAGATATGTTAATGAGAATTTTACAAATCTCCTTTTAATGCACTGGGAGAGTGCAAAACTTCATTGGTATGTTCATCTAATAAATAATTTTAGAAACTACTCTCTACGCATTTACCAAGATGTTTGTCCCAAACCTCAAGTTTCTGTAAGGTTGTACTGTTAACCAGAACAGCCTGCCAAAATTTCTCTCAAATATGGTAGATGAAAGAAAGGAAGGGACAGCATGGTATATATTTTAGTTAAAAATTATAAATTCAAAGATTATTTTCACTGTAGTTATCTTCTACGTGGGTATTGATATTGTTCTGGTATTTTGCTTTTCATACAGGAACTGAATAAACAAAGACAATATTTACAACAATAAAGAAACAGCTGAAAGAAGTGAATTATATTTTTTTCTCTATTCTTCTGCTTGTTTAACATGTTAGATAAACTCAGGCAGACATATTGTATATTGTGGGTTTGGAAATCCTTATCAAATATACTGATTTTAGAACTTTATAAAATTCTGAACTACAGTCAGCAACACTTGTTTTGCTAGATATGCTAGTGCCTTCTTATGAATTAGTCCATACTCCCAGAATAACTGTTATGGAATGTAAAACTGTGCTTGTGTTACTGGGCTGTGATATATGCTGCTTACCGTAACATTTTTAAAAAATGTGTTAAATGTTGAAATGTACTGAAATATGTACTTTCACATGAAACACTGTTTAGATACCAAGAATGCTCAGGCAAGAAAAGGAAAGTCTAGACACTTATCTTTTTGCTGTTAAATAATTCTTCAGAATTAAATAAAGCACTCCCACCTCTGAAGATAAAGTCTTCACTCTCTGATAACAGAGGCAAAAGCTGGACCAGCTGTGTAGTGATTTTTAAGTTCTTGAAATTTTAATTTCTTTTGTGAAGCAGGAATAAAATTTACCTGAGCTTCTCTCTTTCTTCCATCTTTTCCCTCCACAGCATTAAATATATAAAAAGGAGTCTAATTTTAAAAATTTACCTAGTTACAAACTATCAAGTGAATGCATGCACATTTTAAAAATGGTAGTATCTTCCAGGATCAACTATTATTGTTAGGGCTGTAAAGCACATCTCGCATATAATTTTAAGCAAAACCAAGGACTAGGATCTGTGAAAATATCTTGTACAGTATAACAAGGTGAGCTATTCTTTTAGTAGCTGGTGCTTTTACATTTTTCTGAAGACTCTTTCCACAAAGGAAATATATAGGATAAAAGATCTATAAAATATTAATACTCTGACTCGCTCTCTTCCCTGTTTTGGTAACTTACTTCACAGAATTGTGTATACTTGCCTCACAATGACTTTAAAAAAGTGCTGTTGCAATTGGTAAGCTTCTTTGGATGACAACAATTAAACAAATGTATGACTAAAAATTTAAATTTCCATATAAAAATGTAAACACCGGCATTCAGAAACACAGTATATTTGGACTTCACTAGGTAAATTTCATTACATAGAATAAGAAATTGTTAGCACATTCTTGTTTCTGTAGCTTTCTCAGTAAGCCTCTTGTCTCTCAGAATAGCATGCTATAGTTTTATAAGACAGAAAAAAACATTCTTGTAGGTCTAAATCTTGTTTATCAGAGAATAAACAATTTCAGCTTGAGCTTCAATGTAGTACATTGAATTCACTGCAAATAATGAAGCACAGGTAGTGCTGGACTCATCTATTAGAACAATCATTTGTGCTTATGTTGAACTGATTAGCACTAGTTTTCATTAAAAACAATGTGAATAGCAAGTACTGCGGTGAAAGGAAAGTCATCTGCTGACTTCTGCTGTCGTGTTTGTACATCAAAATGCAATGAGCTATGACACATCAAAGGCAGATTTACTGTTCTCTGTACATTTAGTATAGCTTGTAAAGATATTCCAGCTTTTTATAACTGCTTTGTTTAATAGGTAACTGAGAAATATTTTTGAATGCTTGATCATAATGACTTCAAAAAGTTACACAGATTTTAAAGCAGTCTTATTTGTTTGTAAATCACTGTAAGTAATATACTGACAAAAAATCACTTCTTGCTCTTTGTTAAATGCAGTAGGGGGTAGTTTTGTTTTGGGGTTTTTTGTGTTAGCTTTTTTTTTTTTTTTTTTTTAATTTAATTTCATCTACTCTGTATCACTAATTACAGTAATGAAGAAGTCCCTAACTCTCAAGACCAAACCCAGTCTACTCAGCAGCAATAATACCATCTCTTTTTAAAACAGTTTTGCTTATGAGGACTTTGAAATTAATATCATACCAAGTTTCTGAAACAGAATGCACACTATGTTGCCCTCATAAAGTGGAATCACATCTCTGTATTGGGCTTGTGATTGTAATTAATGAAAGTCAAGAAATGGAGAGGAGTACCGACAGTAACACTGTCCTATGAATGTTCTTGGAGAGCAGTTTAGCTGTGAAATGTGTTTCTCTCTAAACTACACAACCAGGGGCTCACTTATACTGGCAGGGACCTGGGGAGTCTGCCCCAGTCCCAGCCCCTCCACAAAGCTGGCTCAGTCGTGGGCTCAGACTGGGCTGCTCAAGGCTTCCTCTAGTCAGGACATGAAACCACCAAGGATGGAGATGGTCCAACCTCCCTGGGCCCCAGCCCCACCACTTGGTTGTCCTCATGAGGAAGTCTTCTCCTTATCTCCAGTCTGAGCCTCTTATGTTTCAGCCTGTGCCGCTGCGTCTCCTTCCTAACTATGGACTGCTCTGAAGAGCCTGGCTAGGTCTCCTCCATCCTTCCCATCAGTGCTGGGGGTGCTGTTGGGTGTCCCTGAAGATGTCCCTTCTCCTGGCTGAACCAGTCCCAGTTCCACAGCCTCTTCTGACACGGGAAGGGCTTCAGCTCCACTGCCCCAGTGGTCTTCCCTCAACTCCTGTTGTTTTACCTATATTTTTATTGTCCTAGGAAGACCAAAACTGTAATTAGTAATCTGGGCACTGTAATTAGTAATCTGGGCACTGGCTTGATCTTCTGGCTCTGTCCCTATTCACACAGCCCAGGATACTGTTTGTCTTTCTTTGCCGGAATCCTAGCCTTCATTTGGTTATATGAGGCATAAGCAGGTTTCCTTAAACAGCCATATACCCAAGTGTCTTATGAGTTAGCTACTGAATTATTAGCACAAATGTCCTGTTCCCTAAACATAAAATTAATTACATTTTTTGTTTACTAAGGAACACTGTGTTCTAACATAAAATTTACATTCATAAAGTTGTCTGTGACTTCCAACACAAAATTGTTAAAAATAATACTGTTAAGAAGTGTTTTCTTTTGGCAATATATCTGGAAATAACTTGTTAAGTTGTCAAATTCTTCCTTTTCCTGGGCACCATTAAAGAAATCTATTCTGTCAACCACTTCTTCAAGGAATAAATTTTTTAGAAATAATGTGTCTCAACAGATATTAAAACAATGACAGTGGCACATTAATGTAGGTCTATTTAGCATGTTTTATTACCTGACAGGTTAATATTTATATAGGCTGCAAGTGCCACAAAAAACAGGACTAAAGTTGTAGTCTTCATTTTAATGGGATTCTGTTTTGTATTTCTTTGGGGGCTTTTTTTTTTTTTTTTCTTCAGAGCCTTTTTTTTTTTTCCTAATTACAAAAGATGGTAGAAATGTCCGATGCTTTCTATCAAAACTATTTTACACTCATGTTACACAGTTTATGAAGCTGCCTTTCCAAAGATATATGTTAAGAACATAAAACAGTCACTGTATGTGAACGAAAAAGATATTTACCTTAGAATACATCTTCTGTCAATGGCCAAGATCAGATACAGAGATAAGACTGTAACAGGACAAACATATCATGAACCTTCCTCAGTGTTTTATCCCAGTATCCAGTGATTTGAAGCTCAGGGACCTATTTGTATCCTCTTAAAAAATACAATTCAACACACTCCTACAGCAGAAAGGTGGAGCTATTCCATGCTCTGTTATTTTCTGTATTTTCTATTAAGACATCTGTAAACCTTCATCTGCAAATTTCATAAATATCTGGAATTGCTAAAAGCAGAGGGAAACACAGGTACTAATGACCTGAAATACACATTGCAAATGAAATTCAGTCAGTTCCCACAGGTGTTTGACACACATCACTTCTACATCAAAAATCTCAAATCTACTAACACATAGGAGGTATCAAAATACTTTTAAAAAGAACTGCTTACAGACATACATAGTTGAAGATGTGCCTGCCGTGACAGAAGTAAATGTATACAGAACGAGAATAGGCAGATGATTTTTTTTTTTTTTTAAAAGGTGCCAAAATAAGTGTCAATAAAATAAATGAAAAAAGACATTACGTTTCAGATGCCATTTCCAATGGATGGTTTTCCAGTTCCCATTTTGTTTTACAAATGCATGCTTATATTGCCAAATTTCATGGAAATGAGCAGTACAGCCATTTAAAAGACATCAAATAAGCATCCTTTTTTACTACAGAGTAATGCAAATATCAAGTCTTAACAAGTAAATCTAGGATCTGCAATTTTAAAGCAGCAATAACAATAACCTCAGGCTATGTTTTCATTTTGTGGTTGACTTTATGAGAAGCAACTGTTATTTCTGTGTGGCACTTCAATAAGTCAGAGGCATGCTCATTCAAGTTAAAACAGTGGTACTCTGGCAGTACTTGTGATAGAAAGTCAACAATTATTGGTAAATCCAATCTCACTGCTCATGACAAGGCTTTTAACCTGTTTCACATTTAAATGTTAATGTTTGCATAAACATTTCTCAGGAAGATTAAACCTAAACAGGAGTATCAGTGAACGTTGTGATAAAATTCTGTAAGCAGAAAAGCTCTAACAGGTTCCCTCAAAACCCAGGTAATTATACTGGAAGTTTAACAGACAGCTAGAAGACAGCAGTGAATGGTTTGCCTAGCTGTGGCTGCCTTTCCACAGACACGCAAAAATACACCTTTATTTCAGAAGACCCAAGTTTTACAGATAGAGCTAGCCTCTATATCAGTTTTAAACACTTGAAGAATACATAAAAGCAGAGGATTTGTCCCTGACGATAGATAAGACTTTTTTTTGTCTTTGTGGATATAAAATATTTATTGAATATGTAAGAAATTCATATAAGGAATAAATAGTTACTTGCACACTTGATGGTGACCTCTGGATGGAACTGAACCAATGTAATAACTTAAAATAATTCTGAGAAAAAGGGTGTAAGCTGTCAGAATTTCAGGATAGCTAAATACCACAAAAGAGCAATAACAACTGTAAAAAAGTTTAGATTTGGGACTTATGGTGGAGAGCAACATGCAAATTTCTTTAGCATGTTCTATAGAATAGGTAGTATACAGTGTAAATAATTTCAATTAGTACCCAAGGAAGAGTAAAACATTTTAAACTATATTTAATGCTGTACTTAATTTAATACTGATTAAATTAACATTTAATACTGTATATCTTGTTTCTGTTTCAAAAGTGCCACAGCAAATTCTGGCAAGTCATATGATTCTTCTGCTAGACTCAAAAAGTCCAAGATAAAGAATCTACTGCTGTTACTTTAGTTAAGAATCAATTTTATAGGCTTTCTTCATAGTCAATTTTTATTTATAGTCAATTTTAAGGGTCTCGGAGAAACTATGGTGTTGTGTGGTTCTTTTGGAGCCTATTCACTGAAGGAACTTTTTATTCTTTAGGCATGAATACCAAGACCTAAAGCCCACTTATGTCTACAGGTTTCCCCACAGTCATCAAAGGAAATGTTAAGTTTGATAGCCAGGCTCCACAGCTAAAAAACACACCTTCCAAAAATGCAAAGAGTTTTACAAGGCAATAAACACCATGGTCATAATAAACAGACAGAAAGCTCCACTGTGAATATCTTTATATTACTCATAAGTGGTCAAAATTAAGCAGAAACAGTTTGGCTATCTTACACTTCTAAGGAATTAGGAAAACAGGTTGCAATGGAAACTTTATATTCAAAGTTCCATGAACAGCATAAAATCCTGGTTTTATCTCTGCCAGAACTCTGGCTTACAGGGAATAAGATGCTACTAAATTTAATAATGTCAATTATTTAATTGACTGAAAATCAGATATGTGGTAGTTCATCCATCATATAATTGAACGTATTAAACACATCTTGAGAAAGTCCTGGATAAGAATCTTCCATTCAGGATATGTGATATACTGCTTTTTCTCTAGCTATTTGAAACTCTCTTGTCCTAGTTTAAAGAGAAAGCTGCTCTCCCAAAATCCAGAACTACAATGCAACCTGTATGGTTGGAATGGATGACAGCAGATGTCTGTAGTAGAAACTTTTTTCCTTGCTAGTTAACAAGCCTTTTCCAAACATCCACCCGTGTCATTTGAAGCATGCCAAAACTGCAGAACTCTCAAAGAATGAGGGAAAAGAACACCCAACTTTCACATCTTGGAAAATACACACACCTAACACACACCTAAATTTACTATAACACAGGTAATGTTAAGAGTGGGCAATTTGATGCAAATCAAATGCATCAGCAGCCAAGCTAGAAAAACAAAAGAAAGACTCAAGCACTTAACTAAGTTTGTTATCCATTCCTATATTACCATGTTATGTCATAAAACAATGTGGCCAAGCACAGAAAGCGTGCCTCCCAACTAGCTAGCAACACTAACTAGTTCTGCCATTGACTAGCCCTGCTTATATTGGTCTTTTCAATAATAGAAGGATTTATGTGCAGCACAGAATCACAGAATGGCAGGGGTCGGAAGGGACCTTTGCTCCAACCCCCCTGACAAAGCAGGTTCACCTACAGCAAGTTGCACAGGACTGCATCCAGGTAGGTTTTGAACATATCCAGAGAAGGAGACTCAATAACCTCTCTGGGCAGCCCGTCCCAGTGCTCTGTCACCCTCACAGTAAAGAATTTTTTCCTCATGTTTAAGTGGAATCTTCCATGTTCCACCTTTTGCCTTGTTGCCTCCTGCCCTATCACTCACCATGACTGAAAAGAGTCTGTCCCCATCCTCTTGACACTCATCCTTTAGATATTTATAAACATTAACAATGTCCCCTCTCAGTCTTCTCTTCTCTAGGCTAAACAGACCCATCTCTCTCAGTCTATCCTCACAGGAAAGATGCTCCAGCCCCTTAATCATCTTTGTAGCCCCCCAATAGACTCTTGCAAGAAGTTTCCTATCTCTCTTGAACTGGGGAGCCCAGAACTGGACATAATACTGCAGATGTGGCATCACCAGGGCAGAGTAGAAGGGCAGGATCACCTCCCTTGACCTCCTGGTCACACTCTTCTTAATGCACCCCAGGATGCTATTGGCCTTCTTGGCCACAAGGGCACATTGTTGGCTCATGGTCAATTGGTCATCCACCAGTACTCCCAGGTCCTTCTCTGCATGGCTGTTTTCCAGCAGGTCAACCCCCAACCTGTACTGGTGCCTAGGGTTATTCCTCCCCCACTGCAGAAACCTACACTTGCTCTTATTGAACTTCATCAAG